>NC_043005.1:52030151-52052651 GCF_006345805.1 Octopus sinensis | reverse complement strand
TTTCAAATTCTTCCATAGGAGATATCGACCTCTTCCTAAGTACATTTGATTGTAGAAACTACATCCCTATTGATTTTTCAAAACTGAATGTTTTGAAAAAAAAAATAGATAATTCTCTTATAAGTTACATTCGACACACATCAACGCATGCGCGCATACACACGCAAACACACATACACGTACACTCTGTATATGTATGTATATGTGTGTGCGTGTGTATATGCTTGTGTGTATGTGTGTATATGTATGTGCCTGTGTGTGTATGTGGTTGTGTGTCCGTGTGCGTGCGTGTGTATGTGTGTGTGTGTGCACCATTGAAGTGGATGAGTAGCTAGATCGCTGAATATAATACATTAAATACATGGTGGCATTTGTTGCGGTTCCTGTGCTTTGAGTTCAATCCCATGCAACGCTAACATTGTCTTTAATCGTTTCGGGGCCAATAGAAAACAAATACCTGTTCAGAGTGAAGAATTGTCTTTATTTAGGTGCTTTATTTTAAGAATTACCATCGTGCTTCATCGTTCATCATTTTGAGTATGTACACCAATTGAAACACTCAAGAACCATTACATTTTGGACATCGCATTAGTTGTATAAAAACAATGTTTCCGAGCAGTTAATGGAGAACCTTTTTAAGAATTTGATTAATGATCTCCCTGTCGTCACTTAATTAAAAGGAGCACTCCGTCGGTTACGACGATGAGGGTCCCAGCTGATACGATCAACGAAACAGCCTACTCGTGAAATTAACGTGCAAATGATTGAACAATCCACAGACACGTGTACCCCTAACGTAGTTCTCAGGGAGATTCAGCGTGACACAGAGTGTGACAAGGCCGGCCCTTTGAAATACAGGTACAACTCATTTTTGCCAGCTGAGTGGACTGGAGCAACATGAAATAAAGTGTCTTGCTCAAGGACACAACGCGTCGCCGGGAATCGAACTCACGACCTTACAATCGTGAGCCGAATGCCCTAACCACTAAGCCACGCGCCTTCACTTGTCACTTAATTATCCCAATGTAAAGTCTGAAGACTTTAATGCTTTAGCAATACGGCTAATATTTTTCTCCCGTTTCAACCCATTTTAAAAATGCAACTTCTATAAGTAGTAAAATTTTAGTCGTAAGTGTTGAAATTACATTCTGTATCATGAAATTAGTGCCCATAAGTTACAGTTATCATAAACGCGAAATCTCGTGACCTGAGGTCGCAACGCACGGAATGCTTGTACTGTATTCTACCGATCACAGAGGGAAGAAAGACATTTAAAAAAAATATTTGATGATGAAATAGATCGACAATCATATACTCTAATAGGAGTAATTGTAAGATTATTGTGGATAATGAAAGGAAGAGGTTATGTTTGCTGCTCTGTTAATTCGGCTTTCCGTAGTAAGTGTAATACTGTTTGTGTGCGTGTCCGTGCGTGTGTGTGTCTGCGCGGGTGTGGTATGTGTGTATCTGTGGTGTGTATGTGTCCGTGTAGACGCACATTCGTACGCACATACGCACATATATTCCTATATACAAACATGTACATGAGCATACATACACACACACACACACATATATATATATATATATATATACATACATACATAAATAAATGCATACATACATATATAAATAAATGCATACATACATACATACATACATACATACATACATACATACATACATACATACATACATACATACATACATGCATGATAACATTCATCAATATATATACTTACGACCTCCGCAAGCTGGCAGTATCGTTAGCACTCCGGGTAAAATGCTTAGCGGCATTTCGCCCTTCTTTACGCTCTGAGTTCAAATCCCAACTAGGTTGGTTGACTTTGCTTTTCATTCTTTTGGGGATCGATAAAATAAGTTCCAGTTGAGTACTGGGGTCCAGGTTATCAACATGCCCTCTCTCCCGAAATTGCTGGCCTTGTACCAAAATTTGAAACTAAAATATATACTTACGTGCATACATGTATACATGCATACTTACATATATACATGCATACATAACTATATATATATATATATAAGCAGATAAGTAACAAGGATGTCAAGGTATTATTGCATTACGGCCGTTTCAGGCGGCTATATTTAATCGAACAATGCAAGCATTACATATATTTGAAATACACCGCCATCTTCGGATGCATAATATAGGTTTGCAACATGACCGTAATGCATTAATACCTTGACATCCTTGTTATTTATTTGCTTTTATTCACCTTACTTCGATCTGTGCGGATAATACCGGACTGAGTTGGTGCCTCATATTAAGTATCCAATTCAACTGAACGCCCACGAAGTTCTACGGATTCTCTACTGGATTTTCTACACTTCAGCAACACCTCTCCTGCCTATGGAATACACTGGACTCCTCTGTTGATGAAAAATCGCTCCAGTACACCACGACGTCTGAAGCTTTTGACCCTTTTGAACTTTTCGTAACATTTTTTTATACTTTCTAAACATTTTTTGTACTTTCTGCTTTTTCTCTCCTTGTTTCTTTCTGTGTTTCTTTCTGTGGAAGAGCGCAGGCTCGAAACGTTAAAGACTTTTTTTCACTCCCCGAGCGTTATACTAATACATCTGATTGTTTTTTTACAGTTTTTACAGTTCCAGTGATGGCTTGTGTCTGTAGTCTAATCAGTTTTTTCCATTCTGGTTTTGAGAAGCCTAATTTTCCAAAAATGATGTTTAGGTGATGTGTAACATATCCCAGTTACCCAACAATTTCAGGTATAAACCTGAACTTGTTATATGGATTCATGTATGTATGTATGTAAGAATGCATTCATACATGTATGCCTGTGTGTATGCATATATCTATATATCCTGTCACAAAAGAAAAATAAACTATATTTCACACGCTACATACAGACCTATTCGAAGTAGATAGCTTAGTCTTAATACACAGATATTTCTGATATATAAGCAGTGAAACAGCTGTGACCGCGAATTGAAACCAAGACACAGTATTGACATAGTAGGAGGGGTTAAATCTAATTCCATAGCTATTATCATTAATGAGATTACATTTCTGAACGTTTGTGTGTATTCTGATGCATGAATGTTTGTATGCGAGTGCACATCTATAGCGATGTAGGCTTCTATGTATTTGTATTTGTATATGTGCGTACGTGATTTATTGTGTCTGTGTGTGTACGTTGTATATAAGTAATTGTATCTCATGCAATGGATGTAAATCTGGAAAGAATGACATTCAACAAGCATGCGCATA
This sequence comes from Octopus sinensis, assembly GCF_006345805.1. NCBI lineage: Eukaryota > Metazoa > Mollusca > Cephalopoda > Octopoda > Octopodidae > Octopus > Octopus sinensis. The sequence continues at coordinate 52,049,398 of NC_043005.1, read as the reverse complement.
CGCATATGTATATACACACACACACACACACACACGCATATGTATATATATACGTATATATATATGTGTGTGTGTGTGTATAGATAGATAGATAAATAGACAGACTTAGATAGATGTACATATATACATATACGTATATACATATCTATATATACATATATACACATGTATATATATGTGTGTCTGTGTGTCAGTGTGTGTGTGTGTGTTTGTGTCTCTGTGTGTGTGTGTGTGTGTGTGTGTGTGTATACGTTTGCTTAGCTTCATGTCTGCAAAGATTTATGAGCATATCTTTATAGTAAGGAATTTATAGCAAAGTATTTCTTATACCTATAAACACAGACGCCCGCGCAAATACATATTTACATGCACGCATGCACACATATGCATACGCACATACATTTATAGACATTTACACAAACACACACACACATATATGTCTGTGTGTGTATATATTCATATATATATATTTATGCATATGTATATATATGTATGTATACATATATATATATGCATATATATATATATGCATATATATATATATAAATATATATACACATGTATGCATATAAATATAAATGCATACATATATGTATGTATATATATATATATATAAATGCGTATATATATATATATATAAATGCGTATATATATATATGATTATATTATAAACGCAAATGTGCTTCTATGTGTGTGTGTACTTTTGAGTCAGTTTGTGTGCATATATACCTGTAAGAGTTCGTGTGGGCATTTTTATGAATAACTATCTTTGCGTGCATAAAAATATACTGACGCACATACCAAAAGAAACACGCATATATATATATATATACATACGTGCGTGTTCTTGTTCGTAAACGTGACAGACAACTGGTAAATACAGCGCTGTGTATAAAATATGTAAGCAATCAAGGATTTTCCATTTTACCTTTCCCATGATATAAAAGAGTCCCTATGGCATTCCAAATTCATACATTCCAACTTGTAACGGAATAATCCTCGCACCATTTTTTGCCAAACCGCTTTTCCCAGATGAGTCTAACTCCTTTTTCTGATTTATTCTTTTCCACCATTTCCGGCTTCCGCTAATAACCCAAGTAGCGTTTGTGCAAGACATGTTGTTATTGCTGTCATTATTTTTAAAAACTATTTTAATATCATTTCCCTCTTTCTTATCGCATTCCAGTATAATTCATATTCAACGAAGTGAGTATATGTGTATTTGTTTTGTGTACGTATGTGTCTGTGCCTGTGTGTGAGAGAGTGTGTGCGCTTGTGCCTTTATATATTTATATTTATATGCATGTATGTAAGTTTCTATGTATTTTGTGCACTACTGAGATATAGATTAGTTTGTAGTTTTATAGATGTTTGATAGAGAGTAATATATTATTCCATTATAATAATATATTAGCAGTGCATTCAATTGTAGTGTTCGTCTATTTTGCTACTTTTGCCAATCGTTTTCTCTTTTCACAGTAGAATACAGAAATCACCAATATTTTCGTTATCATCGAATTGGTTAGAAAATGTAAAGACCATCGTTTTACTACCTAATAGTATGTGATTCTGAGTTCCAACACAACTGGAGTCGATTTTGCCTTTTTATACCTTCTAAAGCTGCTGAACAGATAAAAATATTGAAAGATCACACATTCATTTTAAGCCTAAATTTACCAGATCCGAAATTTTTAGCAAATGCAAGCACATGGACAAGTTTGCTTTGTAGAACTTTAGTACACCATCCTCTCCGGATTGAATAGCTCGCAGATTTTGGCCTCCTTTCCGTTATATTATTCTACACCAATTACATTAATTATGATTTCGAGAGACAAAGGGGTATTATCTTGGTGTTCTTACATTTCTCTTTTTTTTTTTCCTTCTACTTCAACTTTCTTCGTGTTTTTCTTTCCGCTTCTTCCAATATTTTCTTATTGATCAGCGTCCTGATTTTCAAATAAATTTAAAAGTATGCACTGAAAGATTGCGCGAGACACATGGCATGTTATATAAATATGCTAAATTATTGTATTTCTATTAGCAGCTCCTTTTTTAAATTGTGTATATTAAATTATATAGGTATATATACATACACACACACAGACACACATATATATACAACATATAGATGTACATATAACGTACACGCACATAGCTACGTACACACATGCACACACACAGACACATATATAAGTATGTGTGTGTGTGTGCATGTATATATATATATGTGTGTGTGTGTGTGTATTTATGTATGTATGTATGCATATATGGATCAAACTGTTTGATTCAAACCCCTTGATACTTTGAGTTTCAAGCGTGTCGCTAGTGGTCGGCCATTAGGAGTCTGAATGAGAGTTTGATTGTGGAGGGTCAATGTTTATAACTGGACGTTAGCCGGAGATTGGAGGAGAAAGCTCACGCAGTTTTGCAGATTGATATTGGTATTTTAGCGACAACAATTACTAAGAAAATGCCGCATGGTGAATTGGAAATCGGTTGTGTGCTTGGGGGGAAATAGGAAGGGACGACAGATGTGGGAGTGTATATATGTATATATGTGTACATGTATATGACCACAGAATTGTGTGTGCATCCGTGCTTATACGAGTGTGCATGTGTGCGTAGGTTTAAGTTCACACATCCGCGTGCGCGTGCACGAACACGCACACACACACACATGAATGCACAAGCGCATACACACACGTACACACACACGCTCTCTCTTTCTCTCTCATACACACACAAACTCGTACACGCTTATATCCCCATGTATATATGCATATGGACACACGCACATATATGTATGCATTCATAAAAACATGAGACAAATAAAATGGAATTCATGAGACTCTCTATTCAGAAACGTCTACGATCGTTTCGATCCACCATGCAGCAGTAAACTTTCAGGTAAAATGTTGAATAAAACAATTATCATGCATCGTAACTACAGATGCGTCTCCTCAGGTAATTTTCTAAAAGTATACTGTTGAAAAGTCAAACGTGGAGGCGCATCTGCACCTAAGATGCATGGCAATGTTTCTACGCCATCTCAACTTATCTGTAAGATACTGGAGCAAGACAAATCGTAACGATCCTAGTGGTTCTGAATAGAGTCTGGTGAATTCATTTTTCCCCCACATTTTTTATAAATTCTCCAGACACAAAGGAATTCTTGAAATATATCCTGTGGCGTATACATCCATACTGTTGTTGACATTAGACATCCAAATACTGTGAACGGGCTTTAAAGAGCATAATATATGATTATTACGCACACACACACTCCCACATGCACACACATAAACACACATGTGCACACACAAATATATAAATATATGTATGTATGCATCTATTTATATATATAATATATATATATATATATGTATATATCTATACGTATATATGTTATGTATATATGTATATATATATATATATATATATATATATATATATATATATATATATATATATATATATATATATATATATATATATATATATATATATAACAAAGTTGAGTTGTGGGGTATCGCACGAGTGGAATTATATACGAAAGAAGGTTTGAAAATGCAATTTAAAAGATGTTTATTTACTTAACCGGTTTCACTCTTTGGAAAAAGATTGTCAAAAGTAACATAGAATATTATGAATTCAAAAAAGTTTTTTACATAATTGCCACATTACATGTATAAATATAGTCTTTGGTAATAGGGATATGTTAAGGGCATAAAGAAGTTCAACAGTGTGATGAGAATATTTGGAAAAATGGGCAGAAAAGAATAAAACAAATATATTATTGGAAATTTGGTTGCGTTAATTATTGGTTGTTGCAAATTGTCACATTACATGTATATATATACAGTCTTTGGTAAAAAAGACATGTTAAAGACATAAGGAAGTGCAACAGTATGGTGAGAATATTTGTGTTGTGTGTGTATATGTGTGTGACAAACAGACGCCATCTGACCAGATACTACAGGCACACAGACACATCTATTCACACACACGCAGAGAGACACACATACTCACCTCATGATAATCCCAAAATCATTGATGCTTGAAGGGAAGCCATAAATAGAACAAAACGGGTACATTTTTCTCAATTCAACATTTCTGCGAAAACGAACAGGTCAGTAAATAAACTCGCCTTCAATTCATAATATTCTGTACGGACCCTGAGATGTATAATATATTCATTTGAATTTTTTCTGCCAATTTTTCAAATATTCTCACCATACTGTTGCACTTCCTTATGTCTTTAACATGTCCTTTTTACCAAAGACTGTATATATATACATGTAATGTGACAATTTGCAACAACCAATAATTAACGCAACCAAATTTCCAATAATATATTTGTTTTATTCTTTTCTGCCCATTTTTCCAAATATTCTCATCACACTGTTGAACTTCTTTATGCCCTTAACATATCCCTGTTACCAAAAACTATATTTATACATGTAATGTGGCAATTATGTAAAAAAAACTTTTTTGAATTCATAATATTCAATGTGGCAATTATGTAAAAAAACCTTTTTGAATTCATAATATTCTATGTTACTTTTGACAATCTTTTTCCAAAGAGTGAAACCGGTTAAGTAAATAAACATCTTTTAAATTGCATTTTCAAACCTTCTTTCGTATATAATTCCACTCGTGCGATACCCCACAACTCAACTTTGTTATATATATATATATATATATATGCATTCATACCATATACTCAGACAAAAATGTACTCAAGATGTCTCCACAAAAGATAAATGTGATGCTTACACAAAATGTAGAGACATCAAACTTATTGGGAATCCATTCGGGATTCCCTTCACTGTATGCTAACTCGGGGTTCGCATAGTTAACTTATATGAAAAATCTGTTAGACAAGATATGGTAAAAGAAACTGTCTCCAAAACACTATGAATAGACTGGCTCTCATTAAAAAAGTATTGTCACGTGGTTAAATAAGTGACACCCCGCTCTTCTACGGATAACGTAACTGCAAACATTGTCTAAAGGGAAAATTCATATATCACAGCAGGCAGTAATATATCGCTTAACAATGGCGGCGAACTGGTTGAAACGTTTGCACGCCGGGCGAAAAGTCTAGCGGTATTTCGTCTGTCTTTACGTTCCAAATTCTCGACTTTGATCGACTTTGCCTTTTATTCCGACGGGGTCGATAAATTAAGTACCAATTGCGTACTGGGGTCGATCTAATCGACTGGCCCCCGCCCCAAAAATTTCGGGCCTTGTGCCTAGAGTAGAAAAGAATATCACTGGTCAGAGATGTTGTTTAACTGTCGTCATTAGAGCAGTCTCCTTTTGTAGAACTTCTAGAGTTGTGCAAATCCGGTGTCTAATTGCTCAAATCTACTCTCATCATCTCTTAGATGTGTTGCGGAAAAATGATTTCTTCATCACCTTAAATCAGGATAAAGTATTCTTTCTTACACCTTAACAATGTACGCAGTTATATACATTTGGTGAACCACTTTGAGCCATGTGAATATTCGCCAGCGTGAGCCGGTTAACTAAATATGTAAAGAAATACCATTAGTTAAAATATATTGTTTGACTGGTAGCTTATTCGTTTGAACTTGACAATTCACTAACAGGTTTCTCAAAGGTACTCGTTACGTGTGAGCCCTCAGGATATAAATGCGAAGATGAGAACCTGGTTTGGATATTCAGGAACACGAGGAAAACAAGAAGTCGGAAATAGTCTGATTCTTCAGTGAACTCAATATGAACGTATATAATACATAATAAAAACACACCCATATATATATATATGCATATCATATTATATATATTTTACATTTATAGTGTACAAACAAATTCACTTATACTTATTAAATACATAGAAATTTCTAAACACATTTACGTAGATATGCATATATTTAGATACACATGTCACCAATGTTTACGTGAGAGCGACTGTGTGTGTGTGTGTGTTGTGTGTGGATAATTGTGTATGAGAGTGCTGTTTTAGGCATATATGTGTATGTGAGTGTATGTGCGTCTTGCGTTTATTTCCTCAAGTATGACCCCCGCCCAGCTGCATTTATATGTCTTTGGTCCTACGGGGCATTGTCAACTCAACGACAGTGTACGGCGTACACACACATACCTACATACACACATACGTGTATATATATATATATATATATATATATATATATACACGTACATATATATATATGTAAATATATATACACCTATATGTATATAAATATATGCACTCACATATATCTATATGCATATATATGCACTTATCTATATGTGCTTGTGTGTGTGCGTACGTGCGTATATATATATATATATATATATATATATATACACATCCACTTAGCTAGATGTATATATTCTCACACCCATACATATACAACACGCATATACATATATACATACATGCATACATACATACATACATACATACATACATACATACATACATACATACATACATACACATATATATACATATATGCGTGGTGTCTGTTTGAGCGTGTCTTAGAGTTAGATTTGTTTACAGATGTTAAATGAACTGTGAATGTGTAGTTATATCGGAAATCATAGAACATAAACTTGTGAAAAATGCCTTCCTTTCATATAATAATGAAATATAAACATACTATAATGTATTTATAGACGAGTCCGAGTAAAATGGAATTAGTCAAGAGAGTGATTTCACACACACACACACACACACTCACCACGCATACTAACAATAGATAAACGCAAGTATAGGTGACTGTGTGTAAGGCTATAGGCATGTGTGTGTGTGTTTGTGTGCGTGTGTGTGTGTGTGTGTGTGTGTGAGTGTGTGTGTGTGTGTGTGTGTGTGTGTGTGTGTGGTGTGGGGTGTGGTGTGTGTGTGCGTGCGTGCGTGCGTGCGTGCGCGTAGGTTCACACGCACACAGCCACAAGAACACAGGCAAGTTCTCAGACTTTATAGAGCAGAAAAACTGTATCTATAAAGAAAGATAGTGAGACAACTAGATTAACGGTCAAATAGTCAGATGGAGAGGTAGGGAGAGAGGGAAAGAGAGAGAGAGAAAGGGAGAGAAAGAGAGAGAGGGAGAGAGAAGAAAGATGAAGATTGAAAGTGGCAAAGAGAGTAGTGAGACAGAAAGAGGGAGACGAAGAGGACGAAGAAATAGAGATAGGGAAACAAATGCATGTATATATACATATACACATACACATATATATATATGTATATATATATATATATATACACATATATATGCATAAACACATATATACATATACATTTATAAATATATCTATATATACACATATATATCATTATGTGTACTAATATATATTTATATGCATACACACATATTGTCATATTGTATATATATATATATATATATATATATATATATATATATATGTATGTATGTATGTATAATATATATGTGTATATATATATATGTATGTATATATATATATATAATATATATATATATGTGTGTGTGTGTGTACATACACATAAATACTTATGCAAATATGCGCTTATATGCACGAATGTATATAGATGTGTATGCATACAGGTATGTATATATGCATTTATACATACATATATATATGTTCACATATAGATAAGTATATATTCATATATATGCATATATATATGCACATACACATATATATATACACACACATACACGTAAAGATATATGAATACATAATGGTATATTTTTTCTCTAGTATATATAGTAACTTCTACAGCAACACATTATCCGAAAAATTACTTGAACCAACACTGGAACACCTATACCGGACACCTTATCTCATTTAGACACTATCAAACGTGACTTCTCAACATTGTCGCGAGTTCTTGTAGAAACCACAAACAAATGGACCTTATAAGACCCATAACGTTTAAAATACAGAAGATTGTATAAGACAGTATTTTATTTGCCACTGCATATCTACCTAGCATAGTTGGTATCTCATTTTTCCATTACTATGCTATATCTAAACAACGAGAAATATAAACACCAACTATGTGGTCTTTATGCAGCTGATCGACTCGCTACATGTAATAGTCAAACCTTCTTGAAAACCACATGATACTGCTTAACAAAACTCTGAACATATTAATTAATATATCGGAAATATCATATTCAACAACAGCAACAGCAAATATGATTCGTTGGTTCAAGAAAATGTTAACCCACCGTCTGACGGTTTCCGCGATGAATATTGTAGTTTTTTGATTATCAGAGTTAACTATATATTCTTGTTTTCTTTCGAAGTGTTTGAGCACTTACACGTACATTTGTACTCTTGTATTATTCTTTAGATGAATAAAAAACAAGAAAAAAAAACAATGTGTGACAAAGATGATCTTATAAATTATAAAGGTACAATCCATCCTTATGGTTGCCCATACTGCGTAACAAATAAGTTAAAGAAAATATCTCATGTGTAGCAGCATAAATTTTTTACAATCTTTATAAACAAAGTTCCATCTGGTTATCCTTAGGGATGACCTATGAGTTGCGTGGTTATTTTTTAAAGGGAAAAAGTGTTGCGCATCATCACCTTCACTCTTGTCTGCGAACATCTTCAAACGGGTGGCAACACCAGGTCAAAACGACTGAGGGATGGCGACTGAAGCATTAGATGGCCAACATGTCTTACTTGCCTCATATACATCTCTTAATCTCCTTATATATTTCAATTTACTTCTCCCTACTTATAGTTAAGCCTATATAGTTATCACTCTATTTATCTATATATCTATATTTTCATTATGTGTATGTGATTGTGTGCGCATATGCGTGTGTGAGTGTGAGTGCGTTCGTGTGGGTATGCGTATGCGTGTGTGTGTGTATGAGTGCTGTAAACAACGGAATTAGGCAGTTACTTTCATGGAAAAAGTTACCGAGTACAATTTAGTCTAGTATACCAATATTTCGTACTTTATCCGCTTCCATGCAACTGTTTTATGCAAGTCTCCAAGAATGAGAACAAAGTGATCTCTAGTGGAGTAACTAGTTGTTGAAACGTAAAACAAGATGGCGTCATCAAGTCACGTGCTATGTGACGACATCGCCATATTGTCTGTTGTACTGAAAAGAAATAGCTAAAATGATAGTGTCTACAAGTCGACATTAACTCTATCTTTCTAGTCATTATGATTATCTCACAGTCCAGCATAGATTATGCTGTAAATTTAAAAGTGAACGAATGTTACCAGAAAAAATATAGAGAGGAGGTCGTCGTTTCTGCTGCAGAGGGGGTAGGGTGGTAAACGGCGGGGCTGCAGTGTACTAAATGGTACTACAGATTTTTCTGAGTGAACTTGAAGAGATTGGTAACAATGCAAAAAATAATGATGTTTTTACTTTTCAATATATAAAAAAATAATAATTACAAATATTTTCGTATAAAAGGAATGTTATTTTTCTAGTAAGAGCAAAGGGATACATTTGAACAATATATATATATATATATATATATTATATATATATATATATCTATATATATATATATATATATATACATATATACACACACACACACCACACACACACGCATATTCACGTAATCCTCTTGCTTTCAACAGTCTTTGGTATGTTCTTTGTCCTCTCAAATATCATCTCTTACATTTATATAAAAATGGTTATTTAATTCTTTTTTTGTTTTGTTTTGTTTTGTTTTTTTCTTACTCTTTTCCTTTTTACCAGCGAACTTTTCGATATCATCAGAAATTCACCTATTCATATGTAAATGGTAACGTTGTCTATCGGAACGGAAGGCAAAGGAAAAAAAATAAATGAAAGATAATAATTCTTCATCCACAGTCGAAAAAAAAATATATATCTTTTCTCATCTGATCTATCTCATTTAAGATTAGTGCTGCTTTCTCTAACTATATATGTGTGTGTGTGTGTGTATATGTATGCATATGTATATATATATATATATATATATATATATATGCTTACGTACATATGTAATGTACATACAAGTATACACACATATTTTTGTATGCAATATATGTGTCTGCGTGCATATATACATCACATATGAAACCTCAAATTGACTTGAGTTTCTCTTCGTCTAATTATTATTTTACTTTATTTTTATTTTTATATAAAAGAAATTAGAAATATTTTATCGTTTGATTTAGGAAATGATTTCGCTTATGAAGCTTTTGTCCTTTTCTTTTTTCTTATGTTTTATTTACATGTTTTTTTTTTCAGATTTTTACTCATGGAGAGTTCCATTGGTACAGATATATTACTATAATTTTGATTCTGTGTGTGTGTGTGTGCGGATTTTTTCCATATTGTAGTCTATCAGGAAATCCTCAAAACACATTTTTATATATATATACCAGTAAGTCATCTTAGATTGGGAGATAATATATTAGAGAATAAGAAAGGAGAAATATCATTTACAATGGTGCATAATCAAAATATATTGGGGGGTCATTCAAAATCCCCGTTGGTAGGAACACCAGGAATATCATCACTGAGCACAAACGGCAAAAGAAAGATAATTAATAGGTTTAGCAGTCAAATAAGCTATGAGTTGGGCAGATGATGTTCCCTAGCGGGCGTTGCAACGTTTACATGGCCCCACATCGCTGCTCTCCACTTCTAAACAGAAGCAGACATTGTGATTCATTTCTTTAGTGTAACAGCCTCGCTGTATATTTAAGGCATTAATAGTTTCTAACAAAGTGACACAGGAGAATCTAAGGAAACTAATAAAGATCAGGATCGGCTAATTACAAAACAATTTGCTCTGAATGTTGGGATCAAGTCATTTTGTAGACTTTAACTGAAATGTCAGATCTCTTCTCTTCCCCAGGATCTCCAGAGCAAACTGATACAATATCGGTTTCAATTTTTTGACCCACGGACAGCAATTTTGGGGAAGTGCTAACCAAAGACATTAATGCCGATTCGAAGCTGCGGATGAAAACGAGAAAAAAATGAAAGACTAGAAAAGTCGCTCATACTTTAGGTTAATCTAATCTCATAAACTGACATAGGCATATCCACACACTCTACAATGAGGTCAGTAGTGTACGAAACGAAGCAGTAGCAATCCTTTCTGCTATAGGTAGAGAGCCTGAAATTGTGAGGAGGGAAGCTAGTCGATTACATCAACCCCAACTGGTACTTAATTTATCGACCCTGATTGGATGAAAGGCATAGTCGACCTCGGTGGAATCTGAACTCAGAACGTAGCGACGAGTGAAATGCCTATTTCTTTACTACCCACAAGGGGCTAAACACAGAGAGGGCAAACAAGGACGGACAAACGGATTAAGTCGATTAGATTGACCTCAGTGATCAACTGGTACTTATTTAATTGACTTAATCCGTTTGTCTGTCCTTGTTTGTTATCTCTGAGTTTAGCCACTTGTGGGTAGTAAAGAAATAGGTATTTCACTCGTCGCTACGTTCTGAGTTCAGATTCCGCCGAGGTCGACTTTGCCTTTCGTCCTTTCAGGGTCGATAAATTAAGTACCAGTTATGCACTGGGGTTGATGTAATCGACTAGCTTCCTTCCTCACAATTTTATGCCTTGTATCTATACTAGAAAGTATACTGCTTCGTTTAGTACACTACTGAGCTCATTGAACAGTATGTAGATATGACTATGTTAGTTCGTGAGATTAGATTAACCTAAAGTATGAACGACTTTTCTCGTCTTTCATTTTTTTCTCGTTTTTATCCGCAGCTTCGAATCGGCATTAATTTCTTTGGTTAGCCATGTTATACAAAATTCTCCAAACCATTTGTACGTATAACACGAGGAGGAAATGCAAGTGTGAATATGTGGTTAAAAAACTTTCCCAGACATACGGTTCTGTCCCATTGTCATGGCACCTTGGGCAAGTGCCTTCTAGTATAACCTCGGGGCGATCAAATTCTTGTGAAAGAATATTTGCTATAGATGTGTTAATCACGTAATGTCTTGGAAACATCAGAATGGTACACGAGATATTTTGAACAAAATGATGACAATTACATATATTTTCTCAAATATTCATCTCAGCTCATACCCCAGACATCTGCAGGAGTATGCGATGATTACAACAGCTACAAGGAATAAATATATCTTATATATTCATCTATTTCACCTAGTGAAGATAAACAAGACGATCCCCGGTTTAATTTCAACTCAAAGCGTAAACAGGTATCTAAGTACAGATAACAATTATTCCTATGCACTCACTCTTCCATCAATGCACACAAAACTCTGTGAAAATTAAATAGTTCCGAGTTCAATCCCACTGCGTGGCACCTTGGGCAAGTGTCTTCTTCTATAGCTTCCGGGCCGCTCAAAGCCTTGTGAACGGATTCAGTAGACGAAAACTGAAGTCCATCGTATATTATTTGTGTGTGTGTGTGTGTGTGTGTGTATCCGTATTGGTGCGTTACTTGTGTACCTTTGTGTCTGTGTATGTTCCCCATCACCGCTTGACAACTGGTGCTGGTTTTACTTAAGTCCCCGTATCATAACGTATTGGCTAAAAAATTTTTTTTTAAACCCAAAGGAATAAGAACTGGATTCAATTCATTCGACTAAAACGAAATTCAAGGCGGTGCCCCAGTATGGCCACATTCTAATGACGCAAACAAGTAAAAAATAAAAGAAACATATATATGTATATATATATATATATATATGTGTGTGTGTGTGTGTGTGTGTGTGTGTGTATAATCATCCTCTCCATCTAAATTCAGGACCAGTTACTGCAATATCTTAGGGTTCAAAGGCCCACAGCTGTACAACGCTATGTCACAAAAAAATTAAGAATTCTATATGAGGTGGAAGCAGATGTCTTCAAAAAGGAACTAGACATCTTCCTCTACACAATACATAATGAACCAACAGCCCAGCAGAAGGTACAGACGGGGTCAGCGGAATCAAACTCTCTTATAAAGCAAATGGGCCAACAGCTGGGACAAATGCACATACAGGAGTGGTGATGTGAAATACCCGAGACTGGCAAAATCAGCAAGACCACGTTCGTGCTCTAGCATGACCGCAGCCGCAAGGTTGAAACTAGTAAAATATTAATATATAATATATATATATATTTATACATATTACTCTTTTACTATATATATATAATATATATATATATATATATATATATGCATATATATATATATATATATATTATATGGGTATATATATATATATGTTATCTGTAGTAGATACCTGTTTACGCTTTGAGTTGAAATATATATGAATATAATGAATATATATATGTATACATATATATGAATATATAAATATATGAATATATAATATATATATATATATATATTATATATATATATATATATATATATATATATATATATAATATAATACGTATGCATACAGGCATACTAGATGTGATTTATAGTTCGTTCGTATTCACTCACAGTTTTGTTTGATCGACACATTATTGTAAGATGTTCCACATATCAGAAATAGTAATCGGTATGAAGTGACTGATTTAAAAAAATCCGTCTTCTTAATGTGGATTAAGTCTGGTTGATATTTCGTTTTCACTTTCGCCATACTTTGAATGTTTCTCGTATTTTTTTCCTGTTTCTGTTTTTTTTTTTTTTTTTGGCATGGTTGATAGACTGCTTTATTTATGATGAATGTCTTCAAATATCCTAGCGTGTGCTACACTGGGAAATGCTTTCTGGCAATCAATTTATTTTGTGAGTAATTGTTCGGACTTTTGTTATTGAAGATAAGAAATTCCTATCAATAGAAAATGACCCGGTCACCAGTAGGTTCTATTTTATTTCTCTGTTTGCCTTCCCGCATCGTTTTGCTCCTGTAGTAAGATAAGCGGCAGGCTTTAGAAGATAAGCAGCTAGCTTTAGAAGTTGTTTGGCAGATTGATTCGTAATTTTGTGGTCTTTCTTATTTTGGAGGAATACATGTTGGTTTTCATTTCTTTTTTGTTTTATTTTTTCCGATCATTCATTAGTCCGTCAAGTTTTTTCATTTTTTTTTATTTATTCATTGTTTTTAAATATTATTGTCAAGGTTTCACGCTCAGTAGGGAATATTTTTTTTTTAAATCAGCAAACAAGTTATTCGTCCAGTTTAACACGAAATTATCTTATTACATTATATATATATATATATTTATGTTTTAGGTAAGCAGATATATATATATATATATATATAATATATCGCTTGAAAATTTTTTGTCGAATGAGTTGACTTCAGTACTTTTTCCTTTCTGCTAATTTTTCTATCGGTCTTTTTTTTTTACCAAACTATTAGTTCCGGGAACGTAAAGACACCAGTACAAGTTTTCAAGTGCTGATAGGGAACAAACAAACACAGACACAAAGGTACACACACATATACACGCACATACATATATACATATATATTATACGACGCGCTTCTTTAAGTTTCCGTCCACAAATTTCACTCAGAAACCTTCGGTCAGCCCGAGACAATTGTAGGAGACACTTACTTGCTTCAGGTGCTTCAGGCTGGAAAAAAAGCTTCTAACTATACAGTCAAGCCTGCACCTAAGCACATAGTTATACACACATGTATATATATATAAATATAACATGTATACACACACACATGCGCACATACACACACACAAACATATATACATATGGTATATTATATATTATTGGAGTGGCTGTGTGGTAAGTAGCTTGCTTACCAAGAGATCGATAGAATAAGTACTAGGCTTACAAAGAATAAGTCCTGGGAATCAATTTGCTCAACTAAAAGCGGTGCTCCAGCATGGCCGCAGTCAAATGACTGAAACAAGTAGAAGAGTAAAAGAGTACATGATTGATTCTAGTTTCAGCTCATGAGCTGTGGCCATGCTGGGGCACGTATATATAAAACCAGCATCTTATGTTTTTTTAAATTTTTCTACTCTGATGTTGTTTGCATGTTATTGATGGAAGTCATATTGAATTTTTCTTGAAATTGATAATAAAATAAAAAAATTACAAGAATTTAAAAAAGTTGTGCCGACATAGTGGAAGTTGCGACTCATTGTTTTCATTTTTATATTTTCAGGAAAAATGGAAAGTGTCCCTGGTGTGACTTGGTGGGGGGTTACTTGCAACCACGATGAATTTAGCTGAAAAAGCTCATCAACCAGTTGGTGGTCTTGAACTCACTGAACTCGTAAGTCTATAACATTAACAATTTAACCACAGTTTCATTTCAGATTTTAGTCTTATAAAATAAGAACTAGCCGATAGAACAAAGAATATTTACCATCATCTTGTAGAGAGAACAAACACAGAACAGTAAGAATTCAGAAAAGGTCAAGTGCTCTTCCAGAAAACTCAATAACCAGATATTTTCTTTTTTCATTTATTTACTTCATTTAGCACTAATTAACGTCGTCTGCGATATTTTAATAATATTCCTTAAACCTTTGAGCTATATTCCACTAAATTTTAGTTTAGAAACTACACTACCGCAAAATGACAATTTGTGATTTCTGTAATAGTTTTATATTCTTATAAAATATTAAGAGGTTGGTTTACAAATATTCATACATCTACTTTTTAATAATTCCTTCAGTAATGAAGTCATCATCATTATCATCGTCATCCTCATCGTCATCATTGTCGTTGTTGTCATCCGCTTCTCCACCACTCCTCCTCCTCATCAAGGTCATCAAGGAAATCTCCTTAAACATCAATCATCATCATCATCATCATAAACATCGTTATCACCATCATCATTGATGTTGTTATCATCATCATCAGCAGCAGCATCTGTATTATTTTCATCATCATTAGCGTCATCATTATCATCATTGTTTTTGTTGTTGCTGCCGTTATCGTCGTCGTCACCATCGTCGTCGTCATCACCACCATCATCATCATCATTATCCTCATCATCGTCATTACCGTCGTCATCATCATCATTATCATTATCCTCCTCCTCCTGTTCATCATCATCATCATCATCACCATCATCATCATCATCACCGTCATCACCATCGTTCAAATTTTAGTATTCTTAAGCTTTCAACTTCACAGCAGATCACTTAATTACTCTGTTATGACCGATGATAAGGCAGGGAGCTGGCAAAAGCATTAGCTCCTTGGACAAAATTCCTAGCGGCATTTCTTTCTGCTTTCTTCTTTGTGGGTTCAAATTCCCCTGACGTCGACATTATCTTTCATCCGTTCAGAGTCGATAACATAAGTATCAGTCGAGCACTAGAATCGATGTAATCGACTAGCCTCCTCCCCTACGAATTCAGGCCTTCTGTCTATAGTAGAAAGAAACAAAATTGGCTGATGTAACACGCACGCACGTGCGCGTGCCCACAAACAACCGGTAACTAGATAAATAAAATAAAGTTAAAGTAAGTCACACCTGTTGGACTTGATAATTTGATTATCACATTTTTGTAAACTACAGAGGAAAAATCTAACTGGGCAGATCACTTTAAGATCAAAGTCATTCCAGCTGTGACCGTCCTCTCTCTGTTTGTGGTTTGTTTCTCATAAGACGCACTTAGCATGGAAAGATTCTTTAAAAATACTTTAGTAAAAATATAGAAAAAGAACTATTGTTGACATTGTTTTATTAATCACACTTGTTTATTAACAACATTATGAAAAACATGTTTTTTCAAAACGCACAAACGATAGAATAACTTTTCTTAACGTACATGAAAAACTCCACGGCGCACCTTGAAAGAAGAACTGTTTAGTGCAGATGACGAAAATAGATAATTGCTGGCCTTCTGAAAAAAGTAACAAATTATTGTTGTTATTATTATTATTATTATCATTATTATTATTATTAAGATTTAGATATATAATAATCGATTATGGAAACAGAAGATGGATTTGGTATTAGTCAACTGGTACTTAATTTGTCGAACCCGAAAGGATGAAAAGCAAAGTTGACCTCGGCGAAATTTGAACCCAGAACGTAACGATAGACGAAATACCTATTTCTTTACTACCCACAAGGGGCTAAACACAGAGGGGGCAAACAAGGACAGACAAACGGATTAAGTCGATTACATCGACCCCAGTGCGTAACTTGTATATAATTTATCGACGCCGAAAGGATGAAAGGCAAAGTCGGCCTCGGCGGAATTTGAACTCAGAACGTAACGGCTGGTGAAATACGGCTACGCATTTCGCCCGGCGTGATAACGATTCTGCCACCTCGCTGCCTGTTATTTTTTTTCTTTTTAAGTTGTCAACAAACAGCCACAAGAAATAATAATGATAATAATAATAACAACAACAATAATGTTTTCAAATTTTGGCACGAGGCCAGCAAGTTCGACGGATGCGGTAAGTCGGTTACATCGACCCCACTCCTCAACTGATACTTATTTCATCGATCTGGAAATGATGAACAGCAAAGTCGACGTCAGCGGAATTTGAACGCAAAACGTAAAGACAGCCAAAAAAATTTTGGGTCGGCTCGGGACTATAGCAGAAAACACTTGCCCAGGTGGAACTGAACTCAAGACCAGGAAGCTGTAGAACAAGTTTCTTCACCGTAAAAGCATGCCTGCGATATTTTATTTATTAATTCATTCTTATTTCGTTTTTATCAAACTAATTTTCATTACCTATCCTTCAACACCTTCTAGTTACTCATATTTTTCTTTCGTTTCACATTACTCTTTATTCTATTCTTATTTCTACAATTATTATTATAACGTTTACAATTTGCTCTGATAGAAGATATATAATGCCTCGTAGTACCTTCGTTCGTGGCATGTTGTAGGACGAAATTAAACATCTTTGTTGAAGTTAGTATTTCAATAAAGTATATGTTCGCTTGTATGATTGTTCGTGTATTTGTGCGTACGTATTTTTGTATTGTATGTTTTGCATGTATATTTGTGTCATATGTATGAGTGCGAGTATGAACCTACGAGCTTGTGCCAGTAAGTATATGTATGCATGCATGTATGTATGTGTGTATGTATAACAGCAGTATCTTTTTTACGTTTCTCATTTACATATACATGTATCATTGCGAACCAAGGATCCATCTTTGACTTCGCATTTACAGACAATTGTCAGAAAACGTGATTAGGCATAGAAACTTAAAAAACTAGGCCACAAGGCTTTCTCTCTCTCTCTCTCTCTCTCTCTCTCTCTCTCTCTCTCTCTCTCTCTCTCTCTCTCACACACACACACACACACACACACACATACACACTCACACACACACACGCAAACACACACATTCTCTCTCTCTGTCACCCTCTCTGTTTTTATGCGATACACACACATATGGTATACTAAGAGAGTGTCACCCACATATGTTAGGCTGTCTGTGTCAACTCATATTAATTTTCAGTTTGACAATGTTGTTCAACACACGCATAAAAAAAAGAAACTGACATAGAAACAAAATTATAGATAGATCAATATCAATTTTTATATAGAATCTACAACTGGTAGGTCTTGTCCTAAAACGCAAAGGTATTCCTCCTTACGATTACATTACAACCTCACACGTACATACGTAAATGTGCATATATATATATAGGTGTGTATGTATATATATATATTATATATATATATATATATATATTATATATATAAATATATACATATACACATATATATACATATATATATCTACTATATATATACACATATATGTATATACCTATATATATATATGTATATATATATATCTATATATATATATATAAATATACTATATATAATATACTATATATACACATATATGTAGATACACCTATACATATATATATATGTATTCATTTGCATGTGTATCTGCTCATCTATCAGTATAATGCTGACTATGTAATATATAAAAGATATATATCATATATATGTCTTTCTCTTTGTGTGTATGTGTGTGTGCAAGTGTCTTTGAATGCGTGTTGTGTCTTTGTGCGTATGTGTATGCGTGAACATCCCTTAGTAGTTCTTGTCAATTTTGAATATTTCCGCTAATATTACTTTTAATGTTCTCCTTTCGTTGTAAGGACAATGCTTTTATCTCCATCTTCATTACAAAATTTTCTCTTTTTCCATTCCTTGTGGAGGCGGTATGGCAGGGGCTTAAGGCGCGTGTTGTTGTCTTAATTTAAGGGTCTTGTCATATTTTATTAGTTTGCACCTTTCAAAACATGATATCGACATACCTGTCAAATATCGCATCATCATTTCTGTCCCTCCACAATTTATTTCTATATTTTGTATTTTTATCTTTTATTTTTGTACCTTGTTTTT
>NC_043005.1:52020151-52025151 GCF_006345805.1 Octopus sinensis | reverse complement strand
ATCTCAAAATAAGGATTATCTTCCTGGGCCCAGAAAGTAATTTGGTGGTCCTGAATATAAACAGTAGTGACGGGGGTGCCGTCAGACTGGTGGCTGTTTATGCTCCGACAGGAGCAAGAGAGTCAAATTTCTTCAGACATCTGGAGGTTTTTCTAGGAACGTCTCGACCTTTAGTGTTAGTGGGTGACTGAAGCACCGTCTTAGAGCCACGTCTCGACTGTATGGGGCTGGCGGATAGAAGAGTGGGTGGTTAAAGCCCTGTAAAAATGGCCATATATTTCCAACTATCTGACAGGCATCGACTGGATTTCCTGGATATGCCAATGTGGACATGGACGAATCGTACCGCGTCGTCCAGGTCATATCTTGACAGGGTAGTCTGTAGGCCGGTAGATAAAGATAGTATAAGTTGCCCACTTTACAAACTGGCCGGCTACACAGACCACAAATTTGTTATCTGTACCGTCGACCTAGATAAACTTAGAAGGCAGGGAATGCTTGAAGCTAACAAGCTGCTTACACTCGATATATATCAACATATGGCTCGAGGGTTAGAGCGTCGGGATCATAATCACGAGGTAGTTAGTTCGATTCCCGGACTGAGCCGCGCGTTGTATTTTGAGCAAGACACTTTATTTCACGTTGCTTCAGTTCGCTCAGCTGTAGAAATGAGCTGCAACGCCACTAGTGCTAAGCTATATTGGCCTTCACCTTTCCTTTAGATAACATCGATGGCATGGAGAGAGGAGGCTGGTATGGAAGGATGACTGTTGGTATTTCATAAACAATCTTTCCCGGACTTGTGCCTTGGAGTGTGACCTTCTTAATGCAATACCATGGTCATTCATGACTGAAGGGCTTTTTTTAACCCTTACCCATATATAATATATATATATATATATATATATATATATATATATATATATGTGTGTGTGTGTGTGTGTGTGTGTGTGTGTGTGTGTGTGCATGTGTGTGCGTGTGTGTGTATGTATGTCTGTGTGTGCATGTATGTATCTATGTATGTATGTATGTATGTATGTATGTATGTATGTATGTCAATCACGCATGAGTTTGATTCACAATTTCAGGAGGTATACGTCTATATATGTATATATATTAAGGTACAGGAAACATATATATATACGCCATTCTGCTTAAATAATGGAATTGCAAATACAATATCGTTACGTATTTCACGTCTGTTTTTATTCCTCCATTTCACTCTGTATTTCATATCTTCTCTATAATAACTATTACTTAAACCTTTTCTCGCACCCTCTCTGATGAAGGGATATGTAAAATATCCCGGAAACAGACGTAAGACCTCTTTATAAATGTTCTGGAAACTATTCACAGCCTTGGAATTTTTATCTCATTCTGTTAAGTTGTATATATATATATATAGGCAGAGTTTACGAAAAAAACAATAGACGAAGACAGGTGGTGTACAAATCAAATAGATGTATTAGTATAACGCTCAGGAATAGAAAAAAGTCTTTTACGTTTCGAGCCTAACTACTTCTACAGAAAGGGACACAGAAAAAAACAAGGTGAGAAACAATATATTTATATAGCATGTATTTCCATTATTTACTGACACTCACTATTGCTTCCTATTCCTGCTTACTAACTTTATTTTTAAAATATGATGACAGGAACACATACTCGCTTATTTGTTGTATGCCTATGAACAGAATTAGATAGATAGATAGATAGATAGATAGATAGATAGATAGATAGATAGATAGATAGATAGATAGATAGATAGTTAGATAGATAGATAGATAGATGTGTAAGCGAATGTGAGTATTCTTACAACTGTGCGTGTTGGTATGTGTGTATCAGGTGAAGTGAGTGTATCTTTGCGTATCACTGTAGGTAATCCTTACGCTTATTTGTGTATTCGTTGTTAATCTACAGTGTGAATTGGAATTTATGTTTCTCTGTGTGTGCATGCTTATGTGCTTGTCTATATATATGTGTGTGTGTGTGTGCTTTGCGTATAAGAAAGAGAGAGAGAGCCTGGAAATTGTGTCGGATAGAGAAAGTTTGAATAACAGATTTGCATATCTTAATATTTATCTATAACCTATGAATTATTCAACTGAATCTCACCATATTTCAAAACATTCTTGAACTTCATTTCACTCAGGCCTCTTTCGTTTGGGGACGACGATGGCAGTTTTATAGTAACTAATTGGACAACATCTCCTCCACGGAGATGTTGTCTACTATAACAACTACACTACTACTACTACTACTACTACTACTACTACTACTACTACTACTACTACTACTACTACCACTGCTGCTGCTACTACTGATAATACTACTACTACTACTACTACTACTACTACTACTACTGCTGCTGCTACTACTGATAATACTACTAATACTACTACTACTACTACTACTACTACTACTGATACTACTACTATTACTACTACTACTACTACTAATACTACTACTACTACTACTACTACTACTACTACTAATAATAATAATAATAATAATAATAATAATAATAATAAAGATAATAATAACCATACGAAGGTCACCCTCTCACTTTTCGTTCTTGCCCTCTCACTATTTTAACTTGAATAAGCAGGAGCAGTATGAGGCAAGTTTTGTTTTAACCATTGTATTATAAACACCTATTTCCGTCCCAAAAAAGGTGCACATCTTGTATAAATATATAGCATCTCTCTCTCTCTCTCTCTCTCTCTCTCTCTCTCTCTCTCTCTCTCTCTCTCTCTCTCTCTCTCTCTCTCTCTCTCTCCCTCTCTCTCTCCCTCGCAAAATATATGCTAATCTATAAATATCCATACACACACACACTATATGCGTATATATATATATATATATATATATATATATACTAGCAGTATCACCCGGCGTTGCCCGAGTTTGTTTCGACCATTTAGAATTGGAATTTTTGAAAAATAAAAACTTTGCATATGTAGCTTGTTATTCTCTTTAAGTGAACATTTTTCTGGTTGAAATTCACCGAAAAATAGCGACACAGCAGTGAAAAAATCGTAAAATATAGGGATTTTCATAGAAAAAAAGCACCTTTTTGATGTAAATAATTTTTGGTGTTAAGATGGTCCGATTTGAATTTTTTTCTTCTACGGAAGGAAGAGCAAGCCTTCTTCTATCATACTCTCAATTTTGGTCAACTTGTGCCGCAGGATCTCAGAGGAGATAGTGTTAGTTGGAGGCTACCAAACCTGCCATACACAGACAACTCCAGCTTTATATATAGAGAGATATGCGTATACACTATAATGCTTATTCGTATGTGTTACCATAGAGAACACGGAGAGCTCTGTATACATGTAGAATGCGTACAAAAGCGTATAAAACTATATAATATTTTAGGTATGTCGCAGTTACTTCTCATCTTCTCCGTTGTACATTATTCAATTATTTTACGATGACCTATTTGTGTGTGTACGTCATTATCTTTCAAAATACAGTAACTTTGCATCCTGCACATAGAAATCAATAAGAGAGGACCTTCTTTTAAATGTTATTTTCCAACACAGTAGATAAATGAAGGTGTGTGTTTAGCAAAGTTATATTTTTTTAAATATGTAACTAGCGTTAGATATGTAGTGTGAAAGGCACATATTTGCCGTTCAAAACACATCAAAGATCGTTAACTTTACTTAAATATTTGTTATTAAGAATGAGGTCAAGAATTTTGGTTCACCAATTGCGACCTAGTCTTACTATCACCACACAATGATACCTAGAACGATAAAAGAATATAATCCTGAAACTTTTACATTTACGACAATCTCGCTCCAAACTCGATGCATTGGAACCTTATCATTGACCAGGTTGTAATTTCGGCAACGAAAATTTAGACGCCAAATAATAAACGTTTCATTTCATTAAAGTTATCAGTCTTTCTGTATTTTGAACGTCTACTGTGCGCCTTTCAGGTTGTATTTGTTTTAATTTCAACGCAGATACACATGTTGCATATGTCGTAAATATTAATATGCAATCATATAGCAACATAGTTTGTAAAAAGAAAACAATATTTTAAAAATAGTACTTCGTAACGTGACTTTAGGGATGATACTAATGAAAATTTGATAAAATAAGAAAAATAATATATAAAATAGGCGCTGGAGCGTTTGTGTGGTAAGAAGCTCGTATTCCGGTTCCGGTCGTTTAGTTTTCTTCACTCACCTGTAGAGGCTCTACTGTAAGGTAAGACTTTTTGCTTTTTGGGTCCAGTGGGGCTCGTTGTTTGTGATAATTATTTTTTGTACAAACAAGGAGTCCTCACTAGATTCTGGGCGTTGGTCTACCTGCAGTAGAGCATTTTGTTTTTCTTACTTAATTGTGAGAATTGCCGTTTGGAGGCGTATCCCGTCTCCAATTTAATTTGAGAATTGTGTTATTCTCGATTATTTGGAAGAACTGCTCCTGTTTAATTTCGTGGGATTTTTTATTTTAATAATTTCAAAGAAAGCAAGAAAATTTTGTTTCTTCAAACTTATTGTGGGAAGAAGTTGACGATGGTTTGGGCCCGCGGTTTGCCACCCGGAATTGAACCCGAGTGGATAGAGGATACTATCTGCCGGGGTCTGGGTGGCAACAGTACCAAGCTCCTAAACGGGAACATTCTGCCTGCGGTTGATTGGGAGGGATCAAATGGTGTTTTGACCATATGGACCCAATCAGCCAAAAATCTGGTATTTCCAGATTATTAATAATGGCCAGGTCTAGGTATCCGGTGATGCTTGAGAGGCTCCCCCCACCAAGTGTCACCTGTGCCTGGAACTGGGTCATATCAAAAAGAATTACCCTAAGGACCAAAATAAGGTCCTAGAGCAGTTGATATAGATACCGCTGCCTGCTCTCTCATTGGAGGGAGAGTAGGAAGAAGTCGAGGAGGTGGAACTACTCGAAAAAAGGAAAAAAAAAGAAAGGTGGGCAACAATGGCTGCCCACCGAAGGATCTGAAGGTTGCGGGAGGAAGG
>NC_043005.1:52015168-52020051 GCF_006345805.1 Octopus sinensis | reverse complement strand
TTTCTGATTGCAGCCCTCCCGTGAAATCCGGCTTTGTGCAGCTCCAGCGAACATTTTTGTGGAAACTGGGTTCTCGAGGTGGTCATTTACCTCTGCAGTAATTTTGGGTGCCGTAGTTATGTGATCGTTTCTAGCAATTCGCGTAAGAATCCGACGGTCCCTATCTCAAAGTTTTGTTTTACTTCCGGAGTTTTGTTTCGACGTAGTCTTTCCCGCCTTCTCAAAGGCTGTCATTACTTTCGAGACAGTACTTCTTGATACACCAAACATTTCGCCTGTTTTCGTTACTCTAGCGCCTGCCATACGAGCACCAACTGTTTGACCTCTTTGACAGTCCGATAGATCCGTCACTTTAGATGATATCTGAAAAGAAACAGCAATTTTAGCAAAACATATTAAGCAACACTAATAATAAATCAAAATACATAAAAATAACAACTTTTGACGGTTTTATAGATATCCATTATTAGGTGTTTCCATTATTTTGTCCAACCCCTGTATATATATATATATATATATATATATATATATATAAATATATATATATATATATATATATATATGTGTGTTGTTGTGTGTGTGTGTGTGTGTGTGTAGGTTGATGCAAAAGAGGAACGAGAAAATAACAGAAAAGATCAAGATGTAATATATATATATATATATATATATATATATATATACATGACCTTTCCTTAGGTTAATTCTCTTTTAGATTGGTATTCCTTTCAACATAGAGTTGGTGTCCAGCATTCTATGTATCGACAGGAAGAAAGACATCCATTAGTTCTCATAAAGATTCCAAGAGAAAGTTACTCCAATATCAAACCTGAAATATATTATTTGAAGAAGTCGCTGCATATTATGCGCCATTTTTCTGAAATTAGTTTGTTACAAAGTACGAATAGTCCTCCACATACCTCCATAAATATAAGTAAAACTTCTGCTTCATGTGCTCTATGCGCCATGTAAATATATATCTCAGGCTTAAATGCATTTATCTACCTTTCTACCTCCATAACAGCTGGTCTTCCCCTGGATGATAATGTTGAGATTTTAAGTTCACATTCATTTGAGCACTTAACTCACTGTACATATCCATCCATATATATATATATGCACGCATATATTCACGCAGAAACACAGCAGAGACACACTAATACATATGCTTGTTCGACGGATCCGGCGCCTTTAGTGGATGTTTTCGCCCGCTTCTTAGGACCGACTGACCCGTGCTCGACCGCCGTTGGCACGGAACCCTTCTCCACTTCGGTTTTCGAAAGTCTCATTCGAATATATAGACACTTATATGCAATTGTACGCATATACATATCACAGTGTGTATTGTTACAAACACGTGTCCTTTATGTCCTCCATCCGGCAATTCGACAAATACAGGTCGACAAATTCTATACAGCGCTAAAATAAGTACCGAGATTAATATGATGAAACTACGAACCCTGCAAGCAGTATAACAATATCGCCGCAATCATCTAATTGAGAACTGGAAGCAAATAAATGTCTATACAAACATATACAAACAGATAATAAATGCACATATGTGATATATACATATAAAAAAAGATATATATATATATATATATGTATGTATGTATGTATTTATGTATATACATATATATATATACATATATATATGTGTGTGTGTGTGTGTGTGTGTGGTGTGTGTGTGTGTGTGTGTGCGGGCATACATTTATTTCATATTGGTACATGCATACATGCATATCATATCAACTCATATCAAATCACACATATCTCTGTGTGTGTATGTGCTTGTGTTTGAAATATTAATCCTCTCTACTTTAGAAACCAGGCCTGAAATTCTGGGCAAGTGTTTGTGGATTACATGGACCCAACTCCCGCCCCCAGTGCTTAATTGGTACTTAATTTATCGACACTGAAAAAATGAAAGGATGAAAGGCAAAGACAACCTCGGCGGGATTTGAACCCAGAACGTAAAGACGGACGATATGCCATTAAGCATTTTGTTCAGCTTCATAATGATACTGCCAGTTTGCTATTTTGCAAGATTACTTTTTTCTTTTTAACAGAGTGGCCTTGAGTCATATGAAATAAACTGTCGCCTGGTCTACGATTCGAGACCACAATCCTACGGTCAGCAGTGTCAACACCTTAATCACTAAGCCACGCGCCTCCACCCCTTTTTTAAAAATATTGATTTCAGATGTTGGTACCAGCCAGCAGTTTAGGGGTAGTGGTTAAATCTATTATAACGGTTTCAGTGTTCAACTGGTACTTATTTTATCAACCTCGAAAGAATAAAAAAAGCAAAGTTAGACTCGGCAGTATTTGAACCCACGACGTGTAGAAAGACGAAATGCCATGAAGCATTTCGCTCGGTGTGCTAAGGATTCTGCCAGCTCGCCGGGTTTCTGCTTTATAAATATGTTTCAAATTTTGCCACAAGGGTAGCAATTTCGGGGGAAATGATAACTCGATTACATCGACCCCTATGTTCAACTGGTACTTATTTTAACGAGCCCCAAAAGATAAAATGCTAAGTCGACTCCAACAGTATTTGAACTCAGAACGTAAAGACGGACGAAATGCTAGTAAGTATTTCCCTGGTGTGACAACGATTCTGCCATCTCGCTACCATTCGCCTTTTAAATGGTTCGAACGGAAGCCAAAATACCACTAAATCTTTAAATTTTATATTTTTTAATTATATGGTGTGTGTATATATATACACATATACATATATGCGCACACACACAAATACACCAAATTCACAAAACACATACACACATACATAACATACACACATACACACACACACACAGACTATATAATATATATATATATATATATATATTATATAATATATATATATATATATATACAGCTCTGATCGAATCGGCAACAAAAGTAAATACTTGCCGAACGTGCCACGCACTGAGATCGAACCCCTGAATATACCTTGCTGCTAAGAGAGCTTCATAAATCACACACCCATACCTTCACCAGTATATACAAACATAAATAATATATGATTGTGCGTATGTATGTATGTATGTATGTATGTATGTATGTATGTATGTATGTATGTATGTATGTATGTATGTATATACACAGACGCAGACACACAAACACATATGTATACAAACACACACAAATTCATGTGTGATACATGCGTACGTGTGTGTGTATGTGTGTGTTTGTATGTGTTTGCATGTGTGTGTGTGTGTACCCAAGTTTATATATGTGTAATCTACGCTCTTCTTCGCCTCCCGCCGTCTGACAATCGGTGTTAATTAATTTCCGCGCTCCTAACCAAGCACTTCGGAAAAAAAAAGAATACCATGGGATAACTATCAGGTTTCAAATAAGTACAGGGATCAATGTGATCAACTATGAGACCCTCCATCCCCCAGTAAGGTCGGATTCCACTGACGAAGAAGAAGGGAAACAGAAAGAGAATTCACCCACGCGCACACGCACATATATATGTTTCTATATTCATATTAATAGCTGAGACATAACTGATAGATAGATAGATAGATAGATAGATAGATAGATAGATAGATAGACAGATACGTACATACATACATATATGCATATATGTATATGCTAATATATATATATATATGTGTATATATATGTGTATATATATATATATATATATATATATATACACACATATATACACACACACATATATATATATATATTTACATATATATACATGCAGGCACACACACATACAGAGATACACGTATTAATATATTCCTTTCTATTCTTCCGTCTTTATGTTCGGAGTTCAAATTTCACCGAGGTTAATTTTGTCTTTTATCTTCTCGGGGTCGATAAAATAAGTACCAGTTGAACATTGATGTCGATGTAATAGACTTACCGCCTCCCCAACCCGATATCACTGGCCTTATGCCAGTGATATCGAGGTGGGGAGGCGGTAAATCTATTACATCGACCGTAATGTATTCCTTTCTATTAAGGCGGCGAGCTGGCAGAATCGTTAGCAGGATGGACAGTACGCTTAACATTTCGTCGTCTTCAAGTGCTGAGTTCAAACCCCGCCAAGGCCAACTTTGCCTTTCCGCGGTTCGGAAAGTCGATAAAATAAGTACCCATTTCTTATTACCACAAGGGGCTAAATATAGAGGGACAAACAAGGACAGACATAGGTATTAAGTCGATTACATCGACCCAGTGCGTAACTGGTATTAATTATCGAACCGAAAGGATGAAAGGTAAGTCGACTCGGCGGAATTTTGAAACTCACAACGTAACGGCAGACGAAATACCGCTAAGCATTTCGCCCGACGTGCTAACGTTTCTGCCAGCTCGCGCTTTAATAAGTACCACTTGATAAAATAAGTACCACTTGAGCACTGGGGTCGATTGAAGCGACTTATCTCCTGTCCTACCAAACAGCTAGCCTAACGCAAAAACTTGAAAATATAAACCTTTCTATTAAAGGTACAAGACCTGAAATTCCATGGTAGAATCTATGATTACATAATACAGAGAGAAATGCCCACTAATAAATATGCCAGAAACACACACACACACACACACGCACACACACACACACACACATACATATATATATATATATGTATATATGTGTGTGTGGGGGGGTCTTTGTGTCTGTTTTTGTTCCCCCTCACCGCCTGCCAACTTGTGCTGGTGTGTTTACGACTCTGTAAGATAGCGGTGCGGCAAAGGACACCGACAGAATAAGTACTATGCTTAGAAATAGTAAGTTCTAGGGTCGAATTGTTTGACTAAAATCCCTCAAGGCGATGCTCCTGCATGGCCGCAGCCAAATGGCTGAAGAAGTAAAGGAATAAAAGAATCTATATGTACGCCCACACCCACCCACCCAC
>NC_043005.1:51990168-52010168 GCF_006345805.1 Octopus sinensis | reverse complement strand
CTCGGTTGGGAAGATGTCCTGCATCCACAATATTCTCCGTGTATAATGCTTTCAGATTATCACATCTCTCCCGTCTCTCTCCAGCAATATGGACGTGGAACTGAAAACGTCACTCGATGAATTACTCGAGTGAAAGGCGGTGATTTTTATTGTCAAGGGTCTAGGCATCGTCAAGTTAGTGGAATGTTTACAAAAATAGTGACCAAGAAAGGAAAATATATTGGGTTAAAAAGCCCTTTAAAATAGAAAAAGTCGAAGGCTATTCGTTGAATTCTAACCCACATCTTCTGGAGACGTTATTACTGACGTTATATTATTGGATCAAAACAATCCTTCGAATATCTCAATTCATTTTAGAAACTCAGTTCTTACCAGATGTGTGTTCGAGTCCAACGACCAGCCTGCTACTTTTTCTGTATATAGGTTTTCCGTAACCAAATCGAGGACCTTCTGCGATTTGCTCTGGATCTCGACAACACTGTTAAAACGGAGACCTTTGATTTGCTTTTTCCTCTTGGGAAAGAGATGGAAGTCCGCAGATGCTAAATCTGGCGAACAGGGCGGGTGCGGAAGCGATAACATGTTACTTTTGGCGAGAAACTTAAGAGTGAGGAGAGCTCGGTGACAGGGTATATTGTCGCCGTGAAGAATCTGTTTCCTCGCGCTCCACAGATCCGGTCGCTTTTGCCGAAAGTCCTTCCTCAGACTCTTCAAAACGTCGCAGTAGAACTCTCGAACTCTCGATTGACTGTCTGGATCTGGCGGACGGCACAATACCGCGGATGTCAAAAAAGAACAAAAGCAAAAAAAAGATGAGCCTGCTGCCTGCTCTTAATTGATCTGCGGCTCTGTCGTGCCTTCTCCGGTCTTGGAGATGAATGGTTCTTCTATAGTGAGGACTGCTGCTTCGTCCCAGGGTTGTACCCGTAGACCCAACTCTCGTAACCAGTGAGGATCTTCGACATGAAGGATTGGTCGTCAGCGGCGCGCTGACGGAGTTCTTGACAGACTTCGATGCGATGTTTTTCCGACTCAGTGGTAAGCAGACGACGGACAAGCTTGACAGAGACATGCTGCATGTTCAACAACAGAGCAGCAACATCAGTAACGTTGTTGATTGTCATCCGACGATCCCCATGCACAAGCTGAGGAATTTTCTCTCCAGAGTGGGGCACTATGACATCTTTTAGATCGCATATCGTCTTCCAGGTACGTTCTTTCGCTTTTCGAAGCGTCCGTGCCACTCGAAACAATGCATACGATCCATTGCATCGTTGCCGTAAGCTTGCCGAAACATGCTCAATGTCTCTGTAGCAGAGTTACCAAGTTTAGCACAAAATTTCACGTTGGCCGTTAGTTCCAACTTCTGGTCTGTGGCAGCAAAATCGTAGACTACAGCAGACACGTGATCACAAAAACATAAATTTCACAACTCGCGAAGTAACCACAGCGATGTCACTCGGCACACTGACTCATGGAGTTCACTGCTCGCTCTCACTGTGCATGCAACCGTCTGATGCCATCTGTTGGCGCACTACAGAACTAGTCTGAGAACTCACTTATACCACTTCGTACATGTACATGCTAATAAAATTACGGTTATTATTGCTTTTAATCAACGTTAAGGTGTCGACTGTAGTAGAGTTGTTAGCAAACCTAGGCAAAATGCTTAGTGGTATTTCGCCCGTCTTTTCGTTCTTAGTTGAAACCTCGCGGAGATTGACTTTGTCTTTCACATTTCAAAGGTCGATAAAATAGGTATCAGCCGAACTCTTGGGTCGAAGTAATCGACTTACACCCGCTTCCTAAAATGCTGGCCTTCAGCCAAACTTAGAAATTAATATTATTATCAACATCAAGACGACGAGCTGGCAGAATCGTTAGCACGCTGGAAAAAATGCTTAGCAGGATTTCGTCCACATTTCATTTCCGAGATTAAAATCCACCGAGGTCGACTGTGGCTTCACCATTCGATAAAATAACTACAGGCCAGGCACTGAGATTGATGTAATCGACTAGACTCTTCCCCCCAAATTTCACACCTTTTGCCTATAGTAGAAAGGAATATTATTTATATACATTATTCTATCAACTTTATTACTACTATTTTCAATGAACGCTTCCTTCCATCCGCAATGCTTCAGTCATCCGTATAATGTCGCATACATTTTTTTACCCAGTCACAATTATCTAAAGATTAGGCTGCACTGACCCTGCTTAAATAAAATACTTACACACGCGCCCACACACATAATTTACATACATGCATACACACAGACACAGACACACACACACACACACACACATATATATATATATATATATAATATATATATATATATATATATATAGAGAGAGAGAGAGAGAGAGAGAGAGTTAGAAAACAGAGAAATTTAATGGTCATTAATAAATTAATTTGTATCCATTAGATCTGTTTTCTAACTCAATAAAAATGTTTGATATCGTACGATTTTCTATATAATATATTCATTGAAGAATTATCTCTTCAAAATTTAATATATTAAACCAGTGAATCTTGGATAAATATCCCCAATACGAGGTTTGAATATCCCCATTTGAATATACATGCATATATATATTTACTGCAAATATATATTTACTGTATATATATATATACATATATACTTGTATGCATATATACAGTATATACCTATATATATATATATACATACATGTTTGCGTATATAAACTTATGTTTATACAAACACACACACACACACAAACATTATATATTATGTTGGTAGGTAGGGTAGATATCCAGCTGTTTATTTTTGAAGCAAATTTATTTATTCTATTTACTACAGTCGAATCTGTAGTTCCTGTCGTTATTGTTCACCATTATTGCGTTATGGTGAATAAATGATACCAATAAATTTTCAAACATCCTGTTTTGTTATAGACACACACACGCCCATGCACACACACACGCACACACATTCAAACACGTACAGGAAAAAGTATGATAATCATATGACGGAGTTTATAACATCTGCACCCTATGCATGTTTTGATACTGTGGGCAATTGAATCCCATGCAGGGAGTGCGCAACTGGACACAGATCTAGAAGAGTTCATCACTGGAACACTTTATTATGTTATTTCTCCAGTAGCAATCATATATCTAACTGTAGACATAGGAAATAATATATGCATACACATACATACTTGCCTGTATACATATATATGCGAGCATATTTAGGGAGAGAGAGAGACAGAGACAGACAACCAGAGTGACATACTCTCTTTTACTCTTCTACTTGTTTCAGTCATTCGACTGCGGCCATGCTGGAGCACCGCCATTAGTCGAGCAACTCGACCCCAAACTTATTCTTTGTAAGCCTAGTACTTATTCTATCAGACACTTTTGCCGAACGAGGACGTAAACACACACCAGCATCGTTTGTCAAGCGATGTTGGGGGGACAAACACGACACACACACACATATGACACATATATATATATATATATATATATATATATATATATATATATATATATAATATATATATATATATATATAATATATATATATATATATATATATAAACATATATACGACAGGGTTCTTTCAGTTTCCGTCTACCAAATCCACTCACAAGGCTTTGGTCGGCCCGATGCTTATAGTAGAAGATACTTGCCCAAGGTGCCACGCAATGGGAAATGAACCCAGAACCACGTGGTTGGTAAGCAATCTACTTACTACACAGCCACTCCTGAGCCTATACATGTAGACACACTGGCAGGAAAAACACCTGGTAAGACAATAGACAGACCTGTTCTTATCTGACTAATAAGTAACTAACGAGCTATCTAACTGTATAGAGAGATAAACACAGATATATCAAGCACCGATTAATGGAATTCCTGATTTATTGAAAGTATCGCCGCCCATAGAGTATGTACCATAATTATCAAAGAGCAGCAAAAATCAGCTCCACTTGAGAAGGGGGGAAATAATCTCAAGAATCTGACATTCTATTAAGGAAAAGGACACGCTCATTGTGAGAATATAAGGGGACGCTCAAAGGGATGTTTTCTGGCTCTATAGCCGTCATCAGCTGTCCATCATTACTGGGTCTCATGCAATCGATTTCTTATAGATTATAGGGGGAGTAATGAAAAAGAAAGACAGAAAGATAGAAAGAGAGAAAAGGTAGAATGGACGCCAGAACATGAAAGTGAAAATAGACATCAGTGGGATATGAATTCGGAGCGCAGCGATGCGAAACGTATACTGCAAGGACTGTGTCCGACTCTACCGTCTCACTAAGCCTGACTCCGTGTGTGTGTGTGAGAGAGAGAGAGAGAAAGAGATTTTGGTGATGATGGTGATCATGATGATGTATTATGAATATATACACAGACATGTATATATCTGTCTCTATATATATATGTATATGTATATATGTATTATATAGTATATATATATGTATATATTCGTACATATATATATATATACATTTATATATATATGCATATATATATGCAATCTATACATATATATATATATAATATATATATATATATATATATATATATACATACATACATACATACTACAACATACATACATACGTGCATACATACATATAAAGAGAGGAAAGAAAGAGAGAGAAGAGAATAGAGAAATGATGAATTCAAAGAAGTTCTGTTAAAAAGGGAAATTTGTATAAAATGTATTTATGAATATATATATATATATATATATATTATATATATAAGAGAGAGAGAGGAGAAGAGAGAGAGAGATAGAGAGGAGAGGGAGAGGAGAGAAGAAAGAAAGAAGAAAGAAAGAAAGAAAGAAAGAAAGAAAAAAGAAAGAAAGAAAGAAAGAAAGAAAGAAAGAAGAAGGGACAGAGATAAGACAAAACAGACATAGACAGAAAACAGACAGAGACAGACAAACAGACAGACACAAGCGCACATACGCACATTTGATTGATGAAAACGGTGGTGATCATGATGAATTATTAGAATATATTTTGACATCTTCACATAAACAGAAGCGTGGTTTCTTCTTATGTAGAACATTTCTTACCTAAAGATTAATGTCTAGGTTAGAGAAATAACGATTTCTGACATAGGAACAATGCTATGAAATGTGGGTTGTGAGGTAGGTTAGTCGACTTAAAACGACCTCGAGTACTTAGCTGGTACTATATTTTATCAGCTCATCAAAAGAGCGAACGGCGAAATCAGAATACGAAATTAGGACGTAAACGAAGCGGGAAATACTGGTATGGCTGCCTGGTTAAAATGCTCGCATTGCACTTGGTTTCGGATGCAGTCGCACTATACAGAACAAATATCTTCGACTAATAGCTTAGGGCTGGTTGTCAAACTAGTTACAAGTTGGTGCCGGCGAACGAAACTTTCGGATTTTGAGTCACTCAGTTGCTTCCGATAATATTAATAAAAATAAATATATACTTATTATTGTGAATTCTAGTGTGTGTGTGTGAATAACAATACACACACACACACATCTAATGCCCACATACCTCACCCCTATCACTACACCTCCACTCCACCCCGAACCCACTCCCCACCTTCACATCCCCACCACCCCACACCCCACCACACACCACAACAACACCACATCACACCACCCACACCACATCACACACACTCTCCACTTCCCAGTACCCACACCACACACCATCACCTGCACTCCTAAACACCATCATCCACACACCCACACGTCAAAGTCACTAGGCCCTATCCACACGCACACACACGCACACACACGCACACACGCACACCTACGTTTTGGGATCACCAATACTTTATTATTTCCCCTTCTTCCTAGCTCTCCTGTCAAACTACCTTTTTCCAGACAGTCGCCTTGATTGACAGCTAAATCCACGAGTTTTTTTTCAATTTTTATTCTCTCTCTCTCTACCCCCCTCTCTCTCTCTACCCCCCTCTCTCTCTCTCTCTGTTTATTTCCTTGTGTTCCTTTGTGTTGAAGAGCGTAGGCTCGAAACGTAGAAGAGTTTCTCACCTTCCCGAACGTCGAACTAATTATACCTGCTTGTTGTTTATACACCAGTCTTCGTCTTTTGTTTGTCTGTAAATTTCAACTATATATGTGTGTGCGTGTGTATGTGTATGTATATATTTATGTGTTTGTGTCCGTGTTTGTCCACCCTCCATTGTTTGATAACCAATGCTGGTGTGTTACGTGTGCGTAACTTAGTGGTTCTGCAAAAGTGATCGATAGAATAAGTAATACAGTTCTATATTTAAGAGATGAGGAATTATGTGCATTATTTATAATTGAGGGATATTTGTCCTCATCTTGTTTGTTGTTTCAGCCTTCATCAGGTGTCTTGGGGAAATTTCGAACCTGGGTTCTCTTTTCTAAGGTATTTTTCGATATTGTTGTTGTTGCTGTTGTTGTTGTTGTTGTTCTTCTTCTTCTTCTTCTTCTTCTTCTTGTAATTATTACCTGTTATAATATATATATATATATATATATATGTGTGTGTGTGTGTGTGTGTGTGTGTGTGTGTGTGTGTGTGTGTGTGTGTGTGTGTGTGTGTATGCATGTATATACATAAACAAATCCACGAACAAAAACAACTGGAAAAACAACATAAGTCAACTGGACGTTCACAATGAACATATTAGATAAACGCTCATTGGATGTTTTAGATGGAAAATGAGGAGCAGAAAATGACGTTTCGAGCATGGCACTTCGTCGAAGAAAAGAACAGACCCAGAGGAAAGTAAAAGGAAGAAAGAAGAGATAGACCGGGGAAAAGCACGGTTTATTACCATGTCGTAGGCAATAAATTCATTTAGTTCGTGTAAATTATGCTCTCATGATTTGGATATTTTTGTGTTTACGTTAGAGTTTGGGTGCTTTAGTCAGTGTTATATTATTCATATGTCTTCGGTGAAAACGGTCGCTGAAATATATTTTCTACAAACTGGAGTGTTTTGAAATAGAAGCATCAAACTTGAAATGTCGACCACTGAAACTCTACAGACCAGCATCCAGTTTATTTCATACGAAAAGTTAATAGCGCTTAAATTAAATTCATATTAATATTTATAATTTATTCATAAAGTAAATCTTCTATTCATATTGTGTCTTATTAAATTATCTGTGTATTACGTTGTTCATTAGGAATATCTATATAGCTAATATAACAACGTGACATCACTGTGCGTGTATAAATGTCTTCCTTTCTATCAGTGCACGTATGTGCGAGTGTATATGAGTGTACGCATGTTAGTGTACTGTGTTTATGTATATCTCTAAATATTGGCTTATGCACACAAACATGTCAATATACGTAGATATTGTGTGAGATATTTATAATCATGTCATCACTGCAGTTGGCCTTTATATTACTAGCAAGCTGTGTTCGTATATTTTTTCACTCAATAGACATAAGCTATAGTTTTTATGAATATTTGTTGAACACTTTTAGTCATAAACACCTCACTATGGTGTACACTATGGTATATCATTTTTATAAGTGGATATCCTCGTCGCCACTTTTATATCCTTCTATATGTTGGATATACAGATTTCACGAAGACACAGACTGTCTTCACACGGCGTGCTTGAAATTACTCCACTCAACACTCCAATAAATGCAAACTCTTAACGGCTCATACGACTCCTGCGTCTCAACCAACACGCTACTCTTTATCAGAGTTCGGCTAGTTCATACTTCCAATCCCACAGGGGTGTCAATGACTCTCGTCACAAAATCTCCCCCTTTGAGATTTGAATTCCTTAGGAAGTTAATATTTTTCTTTTACACCTCCCTTTTTAAGATTAATTTCCTAGGGAAGTTTAATATTTCTTTCGTTTAGACACGACTTCTAACCGTTCTCGTTGTTTCCCCTTTTTTGCGCAGCTACACCTAGGTTCGACTTCAACATTAAAGGTCTTGTAGAGCACTTCCATGGGTATCTCTATTCTTTTTTCCGTATATCTACTTTTTAACTGGTTTAAATATCGTTTGTGTTCTCAATTTTCACCCCTTATCATATACGTAATTTTGCCTAAAATATTGAAGTCATACGCCGTAAACTGCGTACCGTTATCGGATACTATGGTGTCTGGGAACCTTATCTTGCAAAGGATTCATGAAGAAATTATATTGTTACCGTAGATGCTGGTTTCCTACATCTACATATTTCCGACCACTTAGTATAACTATCAACTACAATCAAGTTGTACGTGATTTACTTTTCTTTCCATTCGTCTGACGACTTGTTTTTACTAGAGGGAAAACCATTTAGAATTTTACAGAACAGATTTATGGGGAGGTCCCATAAATTAAACAATTCCATCCAGTCAGTACCGAACAAATTGTTGCATTATTTAACACAAAAAAAGATTTTAGCCCGAAATATAACCTCAGTTATCATTTCACCACAAAATGTAATATATTTCCTAAGAGACCTTTCGCAATTTTTAAAGTTTCCATTAATGTAAACTTTCCTATTTTCCCTGTGTCAGTGTTAATAATTGTAATATCACTGCCTGTGTCTAACTGTAACTTCACGTTCACATTATTAATTTTTATGCACACAAACTTTCTTTTGTGAGCCTCGTCTAGACTTTCTGTTGAGAAAACCTTCCCAGAATTTCTTTCGTTCGACCTTTTTACTTACTCTGCATTGTGGGCTTTTATGTCCGATATTTTGACAGTTAAAATATTTTACATTTTAAAACGGTCAGTTATTTCTATAATGTAGACTTCCGCACCCATACCATAGATTGGGTCATGATCTTCGTTTTTTTCTTTTTCTTTACACGTTATAGGTCGACGCGCATGTATGTTAGGCTAATCCTGTTCTTAGATTTCATTTGCGTCATGTAGATTAATAATGCTCTGACATTTCTGCAGAGTGAAATTCTGATCCTGGTCTAATTTTGGCAATATCCGGACACATATCTCTGCGTCTTTGCTTGCAGTCAACCCTTGAACAAAAATTAAACATTTGAACTTGTCCGAGGTTAATTTAGTTTGAATTTTTCATACTCTCTGTTGACGACTCCGGCATAAGTGATGAAATCTTCATCATATAAACTGAAACACTCCCAGCGTATATTGAACAGAGAACGTCCCTTACTGAAAATTTTCGATAACAATTTGTTTCATCGAAACAAATCACATTTTTTTTATTTATATATTATTATTATTATTATTTTTATTTTTTTGGCAGAACGTAGTTACAGTATTTTTCGTGTTCGGCAGGGGATAATATTGTTAAAGGTAGTCGTACCTTGTCATTGTCCATTTAATTTTTAGATAGCTTCTTGGGCCAGTTATGCATTCTGCCCAGTTTGCCAATATGCCTGAGAGTATGTATGTGCGTGTTTAAATTTATGTGTGTGTGCATTTATGTATATGTGTATATGCATCTATCAATGTATGTGTATCGGCGAGGTATTACCGAACAAAACTACTGTTATGGACAAAACCTCTCCGAAACACTGATTTGTTTTTCCTTTCCATACAAGTTACTTCACTTTCGACAAAAATTTCTTTAGTTTCCTACTCTGTTGTATATCAAGAAAGGGGTCACTGTATTTAGACCACAAATTCCACTTCAGTTCATTAGACCCACCTGCTTGATAAGTATCTTAACAGATTCCGCTCTGTTGCACCTGCGCTTCATCTTTGAATCACCGGTAACAGCTAGAGGGGTATTCAAAGGTAATTAAACGAAGCTATTAATATTTTCCCATCATATCTTCTACAGAACTAAGAGGAGGTGTAGAAGTAGAGAGAAAGACGTTTGTTTAAACTTGTGACAACGGATCAAGTTCGAATACGAAACATTGTTCCTTGAACATGTGGGTTTAGGGTGTGCATCGATTCTTCAGGTTTTTAAGTGAATAATGGAATGGCCTGTAGTGTTCAGTAACTGCTTTCTTATCACCTCATCCTTTCTTTTCACTTCATTCTCGACTTTACTTGCTTCTTCTCCATCATTCCTCCTTCTTTCTACATCCATCGCTCTCTCTCTCTCTCTCTCTCTCTCTCTCTCTCTCGTACTATTTCCTGTTTGCGTAAAATGTTCCCATGGTCCAGTTTTTTATTAGTTGTAAACAGTTTTTTCAAGACTATTGAAAAGGTTGCAAGACGCAACGAAAATTTTAAGAAAATAAAAATAAAAAATAAGTGGAAATTTTACCTGTGAGTGTGTTACATTATAAGGCACAAAAAGAAAATGACTCTCCCCAGACACAACAGAATATAAAACTCTGCTTTCTCAATAATTTCTCTAAAAAACACTGTCTGAAACGTTGGCTTTTCCATTTCTATCGTCCACTGCACTCTTTTTGTTGATGCATATGTGTGTGTGTGTGTGTGTGTGTGTGTGTAGATGTAGGTTTGTATACGAATAACGTACTCCTTTTCTTGCATACAAGGCATGGTTCTTCCGGACACAGCTCTTCCAAAGTTCTGCTTACGCATACACACACTCATATGCATATAAAATTTACTGTGTGATCGACTCTTCTGATGTAATATTATAAGGATAGCGCATGATATTACGTACGGATCACCGAGCAAGTATCGAACCAAAACAAATCACTGATCCAAAATATTTGACGAAACAAGTCTGAAAGCTCGGCCAGGTAACAAACAATATAAAAGCACAGATTTGCTTCGTTGTCAATCTACAAGCAGCCCAGTGTCACTGACCAGCATTGTAATCTATTCTATTTCAAGAAGTTAATAGAGCTTAAATTAATTGCATATTAATGTTTATTATTTATTCATAAAGTAAACATATGTATTAGCATTGTGTCTTATCAAATTATAGCTGCACTACGTGTTTATTAGAAGTATAATTGTTAACAATGTGACAAGACTGTGTGTGTATAAGTGAGTGTATGTGTGTGTATGTATGTATGGATTTGTTCAGATCTATGAATATTTGCCTGTGTATATATACCTATATATATATGTGAATGCGTGTGTGTTTGTGTGTGTATGTGTATTTGTATTTTTGTGAGTGCGTGTGTATCCGTATGGTACCATTGAACAATGTCTTCTAAGTCTATAGAAAAATTAAGCTGACGTCATTGCATTTTGTATATCAGATTCAAACTTATTACTCATTGTGCTAAAAGGATTTTGTCATAAGATGTTTTACAGACTCATACATACTCATCGCACGTACACACACACACACGCATACACACACACACACACACACACACACACACACACACACACACACACACACACGCACACACACACACACACACCTGCTGGAGATGGCCATTGGTTCGAATAGCAGCGGCGGCGAAATCAGTCCTCTTGATTCCAGCAGCCAGAGTTTGGTTGAGAACAAGGATGATATAAACAACAATTCTGAGCAGTAGCTAACCTGATTGACTGACCATTATGAGCACAAGCTGTGGTTATCTTGCTTTTGTCAAGAAATTCTTGACGAGGAAGAAAATCAAAGCAAAGCAGAACAAAAGGAAGAAACAAAAATCGAACACCTATTACATATTAAAATTTTTAATTACATCTAACTTACACTATATGAAGTTTTGTCAATCGTTGCTGCATTCCTTTTTACATTCTGAGTTTCGTTTGGCAGAATCGTTAACAGGCCAGATTAAAAAATGCTCAGCGGCTTTTCGTCTGTCTCTACGTTCTGAGTTCAATTTTTGCCGATTCCACTCTGCCTTTTATCCTTTTGGTGTCGATGAAATAAGTACCAGATGCGCACTGTGCCAACACTTCAGGCCTGGTAAATTATAATAGAAATAATTATTAATTCTCTTATACGCAGGCGCATGCGCAGGCGGGCTGTTTAGTAAGAAGCTTGCTTCCAAACTACCTAGTTCTAGGTTCAGTCCCACTGCGTGGTACCTTGGGCAGATGGTTTCTACTGTAGAATCTGACCGACCAATGTCTTGTGAGAAGATCTGAAAGACAGAAGCTGAAAGAAGTCCACCGTGTGTATGTGTGTGTGTGTGTGTGTGTGTGTGTGTGTATGAGTGTATGTGTGTATGTGTGTGTGCGTACACGCGTGTGTGTAAAGGTATGGTCCAAGGATCAAGATGTAGGAACTGTTCGTAGATGATATAAAAATAAACTTTCAGGAACAAAAGTGGTTTATTGACGTAGAAGGTTGTAAATTTTTCCCATACGAAGTTCGATAAGCTAACAAAACGTTTTTCTATATTTCACGGTTAGGAGCTGGGATTGATATCATGCATTTTTGATCAAATCTCCTGAGAGTAAACAAGGAATCCCTTGACGATAATGTAACCACCGTTTCACTACGGTATCTTTGGCCTCATGAGCAAGCTAGTAGATTAACCCTCGATTGAGTAAATACTGCTTCCGAGATTCTGCTAGCTGTGGTACATATGTAACCAGGATTTTATCTACTCCATTCCTTAAATTTTGAAAACATATATGTGTGTGAGTGTTGTGTGTACACACACAACACACACACACCACACACACACACACATATATACATATAATTATTAAAGAGGACAACAAAAATGATAGCAAAGCAAGCATCTCAAGTCGTATATAATATTATTATTGGAAAAAAATTCAATTTTACAGCTATTTCTAGGATATCCCCGAGCAAGGGATATTCTACCATCAGAGACAAGTAGGGGATACTCGAGAATATCCCAGAAACAGCTTTAAGACTTTGAATTTATTTCCAATTCTAATACGACTGCATATATATATATATATATATATATATATATATATATATAATCAAATAATAATAAAGGGTAAAATTAATTAATCAATTTATAATTGATAATTTTACCAAGTAGTTCGGTATGTTAAAAGAACCATTATGGGTAAACTTATACAAAAATTTTATAATTATAAACATAATTATAATTAGGATTTAACAAAATTGCTTCACCACATACCGTAATTTATAAATAGCAGTTAAATACTATTCA
Source organism: Octopus sinensis (assembly GCF_006345805.1). Taxonomy (NCBI): domain Eukaryota; kingdom Metazoa; phylum Mollusca; class Cephalopoda; order Octopoda; family Octopodidae; genus Octopus; species Octopus sinensis. The sequence goes on along the minus strand of NC_043005.1, from coordinate 51,997,206 downwards.
ACTACCATAATATATCTCCCAGTTGAAATTATTGCTATCTAGGAAATATCTTATGGTAGTAGAATAGCATATAACTGCTGTTTCTAAATTTCGGTATGTGGTGAAGCAATTTTGCTAAACTCTAATTATAATTATGTTTATAATTATAAAATTTTTTATATCTATATATCTATTTATATATATATATATATATATATATATATATATACGCACATACATATGCATGTATGTATGTATGCGCAAACCTTACATCTCTCTTGAGTAACATAAAGCCAATGTCCGCTCACGCTTTGAACGAAGATTAAATATGACGTTTTAAAAGAAAATTTGGGATAAGTCAACAAGCGCCTTCTCAATACTTTTGAATTAGAAATGCTATATCAGTCTACCAGAGTTGTAGCCCTGCCCTTTACTATAGTAAAAAAAAATCTGTAAATTCATTTTTTATTTAAAAATAGCAATTTTATTTTATTTTTAAAAAATAGCAATCTCTCTTTAAACTTCTGGACACTCTGATTAATATAAGGAAAAACTTTGCTATGGCAAGAAGTTGTCCTCATACCATAAGGATTCCATAAGGATTCCTACTGGGTCCTTCTATTTGTCTTCTCCTTGGGTAAAGGAACTGAGATATTCGAAAGAGCATACACTTCATAGCTTACATTTTATACCTTCGGATTGTATAGAAATGACGGTAAAATAATCTTATACAGAATAATACAATGCTCTGGATAGATGTTTTAAAATATCTGATAGGAATATTCAAGTAATTCGTTTCGAATATCTCATTAGTAACAATCTAATCATCTTTTTTGAGACATCACATTAAATATAACAATAGGCAAACAATCTCGACGGAAAACCTACGTGGAAATCATACACACACACATGCACGCACACGCACATACCACATACACACCACACACACAAACACACACACACACACACATATATATATTCTTCCAACCATTCAGAATTTTGCAGATGGCATAGTTAAAAGGGTTTCTGATAGGAACAGTTAAGTAGAACCGTTCGGTGCAATACAGGCAGAAATAGGCTTTACGAAGAAACTACTGTTCATAGGAATGCCTCATACAATAATGGACTTATGGTCAAAATCATTCATGCCTTATCAAGCAACGTCTTTTAAGACCTATTTTTTCCGAAGATTACATTAAACAATGTTATTCTTTTTGTATTAAACCGGCAGTTGTGACATGGCTCCTATATCTAGCAAGTCAAGCAACCACATCAAGGTTTTCTCAATCGTTCGAAAGTATAAAAGTTAAGTTGTTTCCTGAATTTACGTTTCATCCAATCATCTTTTCTATATTGCTCCCCTATATTTTAATAGCAGAAACGACAGTTGATAAGTCTTTCATCGAAAATGATTGGGGCTGGAACTATTTCAGAATTCAAATATTTTCGGATTTTTTTTTAATTAGTGAATTGGCTGTGTGGTAAGTAGCTTGCCTACCAGCCACATGGTTCTGGGTTCAGTCCCACTGCGTGGCATCTTGGGCAAGTGTCTTCTGCTATAGCCTCGGGCCGACCAATGCCTTGTGAGTGGATTTGGTAGACGGAAACTGAAAGAGGCCTGTCGTATATATGTATATATATATATGTGTGTGTATGTTTGTGTGTCTGTGTTTGTTCCCCTAGCATTGCTTGACAACCGATGCTGGTGTGTTTACGTCCCCGTCACTTAGCGGTTCGGCAAAAGAGACCGATAGAATAAGTACTGGGCTTACAAAGAATAAGTCCCGGGGTCGATTTGCTCGACTAAAAGGCGGTGCTCCAGCATGGCCGCAGTAAAATGACTGAAACAAGTAAAAGAGTAAAAGAGTAAGAGTATTTGCTTCTATAAAATGGTAAAGCTTGGAAGTGAACCACCTCTGGGAATGTATCCATTCAAGTCTCGTTTTACAATTTATACTTATACTACGAAATTCGTTTTTTTTTTGTTGTTGTTTTTTTTATAGAAATTTGGCAGTTCAATTTTATTCTTGAAACAATTTCCCTCTGGAAACGTTTCATTGTCCATCAAAACAAATTCACCTATTACACATATTTGCCCAACCCACATGAGGGCGATATTACTCCCAGTAACAACGACTGGTTCACAAAAGCTGTTCATTTTGCAAGTAACCTTAAAAGAGCTTTCGAAATTTTTCATGTACGATGTTTCTCTCACTCGACAAAGAAATCAGATTTTGAAGGTTTTCAGACTTAGAATTATCTAATGCAATCAACAGTCTTTTTACTTAATAAAACAGATGAGAAACCTTATTTTGAACCTCTAAATGTTATCTCACTATTTTAATTATTAAACCTTCTACCTAGTATTATTCCATTCATTATATACATATAATTCGGCCTTTGTGAATGTTGGTGAATTTATAGCCTACGTTCTCCCATTCATGTTAGTGTTGTGTTAGAGGGTTGTATTCAAGTGTGACGCTTTTCAACAGTTGGAAACTTTTATTTCTAGTTATTTGATCAAACGCTGAGATTTTACCTCTTTTTACTTTCTCATATAAATGTTGAGGATTAGCGTCAAGATTGTAATTTCAGATGGTTTCTTAAACTGTTCGTATTTATACAGACAGTTTTTACTATCTGATAGTACTTAGAGAACTTGGAAAAGTTTTCTTCGAATTAAAGGTTTTGATTAATTCTATACTTATATATCCCTAGTGGCCTACGTTGTATTGTATGTATCTATATAATACATACATACATACATACATACATACATACATACATACATACATATATATATATATATATATATATATATATATATATATATATATATATATATATATATATATATATATATATCGCGAAAGGACTGGCTGGAGGCTCAACATTTTGAGTTCTTTTACAGAGCTTAGAAAAACTGAAGGACCGTTGAATTAAGTGTGTCAATCTGCGAGAGGAATAAAGTTCTTGGCATTGGGTAAAACAAAATACAAGGTCAGTTAATTAACTGACCTTGTATTTTGTTTTACCCAATGCCAAGAACTTTTCAGTACCCACATATATATGGAGATGTGTGTGTGTGTGTGTATTTGCGAGTGTGTGTGTGTCTGTGTGTGTAGTGGTGGGAGGTGAGGTGAGTAAGTAAGTGTGTCAGTAAATTCGGTAGTTTGTTCACATATTTGTATCACTCGTCTATGAGAGTTTCTGTAGAGTTCTGGTGTCTTTCAAGACACCAGAACTCTAGCAGGAGTTTGAATAAAGGTAAATATGTCTGTCAGCGAATCTTATTCATTTCGCAGTATGTCTATATACATACATACATATATATATATATATGTGTGTGTGTGTGTGTGTGTGTGTGTGTGTGTGTGTGCTTGTGTGTTTGCTTGTTTGTGTGTGTCCATATGTATTCAAAGATAGTTACAGAGTAGATTCACAACGCCATGAAACATCACTAAATATAAATGGTGATATAAACAAAATTACAAAGATCAAGGAACGAAAAAGAAACACACAAATACACACACAGACATACATACACACACACACACATACACACACGCATAAATACACGTGCACACACACATACACACACGCATAAATACACGTGCACACACACATACACACACGCATAAATACACGTGCACACACACATACAGAGAGAGAAAGTGGGAGAGGAAAAAGAAGGCGAGAGTCTTATAGACAGATATATAGATTTATTCATTTATTTGGTGATTGATTGAGATTTAGATTGATTGAAGATAGTTCGATATCTATATATTTAAAGAAATATACAGAAATTGGCATATAGATTACTTCATAGACGTATATAGACAGATAGAATGAGAAATTCACATTCTTCAATATAAATAGTATATAGGACAGATAAACAGAAATATAGACGTATAGATTGACTGAAAAAACATACATATGTATTCATATGCACACACACACACACAAACATGTTCATACACGTGGTCACACAAATGCACAGACATACACTCACACACACAGAGAAAAACAAAGAGCGCTGATAGTAACTGGTAAATAGAAAGTTAAACAGAAATGTAGATGTACATACATAGATGTATATGTATGTATGTATGTATGTATGTATGTATCTATCTATCTATCTATCTATCTATCTATCTATATATGTATATATATATATATTATATATATATATACGAGCAAAGTGCCCCCCGTCCAATGGACGGTGCTGAGTTGTCAAACATTTAAACCAAATTTTCTCAAAACAACTTGTCCTTTGAGAAACACTGATTTAACCTAAATCTGAGACACCAGAAAAAGAAGAAATAAAGATAGACTTTTTTCTATTTCAAAGAAAAACGATTTTATTTCTACAAATATGCAACCGAAGAATTTAAAGTGCGCGTACAAATGCATTCTCACCTGGAATCGATTTTTGTATTTTTTCAAGACTTGTATACGCCCTGATACCCTCGGTATCTACATATCAAATTTGAGCGCAATCGGATGGAGGATGCCCGAGATCGTAGAAGACACACAGACGGACAGACAGAACAGATTTTATATAATATATATATATATATATATATATATATTATATATATATATACACGCACACACACCACACACACACACATATACACATCTGAGGGATCTCCATAGAGAGGGAGTATATGTTTTAAGAAACAACTTAATATGTTGCTATCCAAGGTCCCAGATGAATCAATATCAAGGAAACTCAAAACAGGCTAGCAGTGTTAAACATCCTCCATCAAGATTGGCCACTTAAAAGGTGATAATACTTGTGGTATCCCAGCATAGCCACAGCCATAGGGCTGAAACATAAAATAATATATGTCTATATATAGTTAATCCAAACAAGAAAGCACAAAAAAAACACAACAACGCGAGGACGTGGAACAAATATAGTATTATTGGACGCTCAGGAAAGAAGGAAAGAAGGAAGATTTAACGTTTCGAGCGGAGCTCTTCGTCGGAAACATAGGAGAAGGAAAGATCCTTAGAAAGGAAGGCAGAGGAAAAAAATCGCCAACGGTACACACGCGGTCACATTTTAAAATATATATATATAGTCTTTTATTCACCTTTTTCTTTTAATTGTTTCAGTAATTTCTCTGCGGCCATGCTGGAGCACCAGTTTTAGTCGAACAAATCGACCCCAATACTTATTCTTTGTAAACCTAGTACACATTCTATCGGTCCTATTTTGCCGAACCGATAAGTTACAGGTACGTAAAAACACCTACATCGGTTGTCAAGCGATGGTGAGGAGACAAACATAGACACACAAACATATACATATGCACATATATATATATATATATATACAACAGGCTTCTTTCAGTTTCCGTCTACCAAATCCATTCACAAAGATTTATTCAGTCCGAGGCTACAGTAGAAGACACTTGCCCAAGGTGCCACGCAATACATATATTATATATATATATATATGTATTCACATACAGACTTATATACATATATTGATCGACCACTATATAGATAGATAGATGAAGATAGATAGATAGATAGATAGATAGATAGATAGATAGATAGATAGATAGATAGATAGATAGATAGATAGATAGATAGATAGATAGATAGATAAAAAACAAAATGTTTCTGACTGGAAGATAGACCAACGTAAACGCAATAATGATAATGATATGTGTTAAAATAATTGGAAGGAAGCAGGCGAAACGAAAAAGTATGGCGTTGCCTTTATTCTCAAACCAAAGTTGTTTCCTTACTTCATTCAAGAAACTGTCTTGAGGCTACCTTTTCCCCACACCACTCCATGAAACTGATGGAACTACCTGTCTTTAGTTATCGGAAGATTGGCAAGGCTAGTTGTAGATAAAGACCTTTAGTTAAAAGTAATAAATAAATAAATAAATATTAACTTAAAAGGGAAGAAAACATTGGTTGTGTAACAGTGATAGCTGAAAGAGAAACTCTGAAGAAGGCTTGCGTCAACTGGCTAACTTAAACAATATAGCTGTGTTTGTTAATGCTGATATTGAAAAACCATATTGAACTTCCTACGGAAATTTGTCAATATTTCGTTTCGTGCTCTATCAATATTTATTATTAAACTAGCAGTATCGCCCGGAGTTGCTCGGGTTTCTAAGGGAAATAACTATATAAGCATTTTTAGAGATGTAAAGTATAATGGCCATTTCAATATGGCTAACCACAAGGGGGAGGGGTACTGTAGCTTTTTACGTTCTGAGATTTAATATTAAATTTTTAGAGAGTTACTTCCCTTATATATGCCAAAAATGCATTAAAAATGGGAAAAATTGATGGTAAATCCTTTTTTAAATCGTAGACTCATCGTAGACGCGCGCTAATACCCAGAAGGGTTCGATATGAATCACGACTATAAGATACCCAGTTTTGGTTAAACTGCACCGCAAAATGTGGGAGTAGCTAGGAATCTAAATCGTAGGAGACAGACAGCACACAACCTTACTTTTATATATAAAGATGTGCGTACCCTAAGCGAGAATAGGCAATATTGTTGCTGTTGCTGCTCTTAATGTTGTTGATGACGACGACGACGACAACGATGATGATGATGGTGATGATGATGACAACGACGTTTTCATCCGCTCATAATGTCGTAGTTATGAGGTTCACCACCATCACCATATATATATATATATATATATACTATATATATATATATATATACCGGAGTAAACACATAAATGTGAAACAAGGTGGAAAAAAGAGTACTCAAATACCAGTGGTATAAAGTATATATAAAAATATATAAACTTCAAATTTCCGCACTAAGGCACGGGTTTGAGACCCCATGGTCGTAACCTCAACCGAGTTTTTTCTGTTGTGATTTTTGCTACCCCCAGATATCGGTTATCATTGAATAATCCGTAACAAGATAATTCATTTATCCATTTCAATATATATATATATATATATATATATATATATATATATATATATATATATATGCATATATGGGTACAGGACGACACAAACAGTAAACAACATGAGATACGAAAACAAATGAGTTGAATA
>NC_043005.1:51977668-51985168 GCF_006345805.1 Octopus sinensis | reverse complement strand
AATTTCTTGTTTGTCCTAGTGATGTCACTGTCATCTATGTCCCTGTATCTAATAAAGGAAATTACTACTAATAGTTAGCGCGCCGGACAAAATGATTAGCAGCATACTGTCTGTCTTCACACTCCGTGTTCAAATTCTGCCTAAGTCCACTTTGCCTTTCATCCTTTCGGGGTCGATAAATTAAGTATCAGTCAAGTACTGGGGTCGATGTCATCGACTTACCCGCTCCTCGCAAATCCCGGGCATTGTGCCTATAGTAGAGAGTACTACTACTACTACTACTACTACTACTACTACTACTACCCCTCATTACCACCACCACCAACACCACTACCACCACCACCACCACCACTACCACCACCATCATCACCACCAGCACCACTACCACCACTACCACCACCACCACCACCACCCCACCACCACTACCACCACTACCACCGCCACCACTTTTACTACTACTAAGACGGCAACCTGGTAGAATAGTTAGCACGCCGGAAAAAATGATTAGCGACATTTCGTTCGTCAGTACGTTCCGATTTCAAATTCCGTCGAAATCCAATTTGCCTTTCATCCTTTCTGGGTCGATAAAAATAAGTACCTGTCGAGCACCGGTGTCGATGTAATTAATTCCACACCCCTCCTCGGAAACGCTGGTCTTTTGCCAAAATTTGAAACCGAATATTATTTAAATGAAAAGAGTAGTCTGACACAGAATTCCTAGAGCAGAACCCAGAGTGTAAATGTTACTGTGGGGAAGTCGAGTCCCTTTAGGTCCCTAGACCGGACTCTGTGCAGTGTTCAAAATTATTTTTCATTCCTCCTGGGTTTGATTAAGAAAAAGAAAGAAAAAACGCTACTTGTAAAGTAATAAAGGAGACGGTCCATGTAATCTCTTATTCTCCCACACCTTTAATTGGCTGCCGTGTGCGAAGCAGACTTTAAAATTCATTATTTAAAATCATCATGATCGCCGCCATTTTCAATATCGCTACCATAATTCATTTGCAATTAATAACTGTCACCTTTGTAATTCATTCCAAATAAACAGAAGAATTCACAGCGTAAAACCATAATCATACTTAATACCAATTCCATTTGTTAGAGGAATTTATCTGAAAATAGTTTCACTTCAAATATACGACTCTTGTTTCCATAATCACTACAATCATTTCATACAATTTCTCATAAAAATACATCAAGCGTTTTTATAACAACATCAAAATGTCAAAATATGGCTAATCTAAATTAATTTTATGATTTGAACATTGTAAAATATTCTCATTTGACTTTTTGCTAGACAATTTCGTTGTTGTCCTTCATTTTAGTTTGGTTTTGTAGCAAACTTTTTTTGGTGGAGAGGTGGGTAGAAAAACATAAGGTACGGTATATGTATGTGTATGTGAACTGGCGGTATGAGATTGGTATTATTGTTGATTCATTGAAAGTGTTTTGGCAACATTCTAGAAGCCACCCTCACCCCCACACACACACACTCCATATCAATTTATGATGAGTTCAGTTTAAGATACTGCTTGTAAGTTACTATACTGAAAAGAAAGATAGTGATAAAGAGAGAGTGAAGTAGAGAGAAAGAGAGCTGAAAGGAGAGAGGAGGTGGAGTGAAGGAACATGACAATGTTCAGAAATTACATATAATCCGTTAGCATTTGAGGTAATTTACAAACAAATATGAGTTTGTGTGTGTGTGTGTGTGTGTGTGTGTGTGTGTGTGTGTGTTGTGTGTGTGTGTGTGTGTGTGTGCGTGTGTGTGTGTGTGTGTGTGTGTGTGTCGGTGGTGAGGCTCCTGTTCAGGAGTTCTGGTGTTGTGGAGAGCGTGGAGTGACCACTTAATTGCCATTACTCTCAAGTCTGTTCTGACCGGGAACTGCAGTACCTGTCAGCGTCCCATCTATGGGTTAAGCAGATTTCCCACTGATAGAGAAGGCTCCCCTTGCTTTTCAAAAAGTCGTGCAGAAGGCAGCTCGCCTAGGAGTAAGATACTCTGGCAATAAATCTTCAATCAAAATAGTACCGGTTATCTTGCAATGCTTACCAATGGAACCTAGTATGGCGACCGAGAGAGTGGCAAAATTATTGAATAAGCACTTGGCACTTAAATCCATTGAGGTACACATGCTTCTTTATCATTTTATTTCTTGATCTGTCTTGTATTTTATAAAATTTTATGGCAATGCATACGTGACTATGTGTAATGTCAAATCTGCACACACAGAAGGATGAAAGTAAGTCAGAACAATCAAGATGAAATCCTGTCAGAATCAACATTAGCGTTCAGTACGTTGGAGATTGTTAAAATTAGTATGATTCGTGCACCGAAAGAAATAAGAATGGAATTTGTCACTTTGTTTCAATGAAAGAAACCATTGTATTTAGTTGTGAACAAGACTTCAATTTGAAGACCAAGAAAAATATTATTGTATGATGTTCATGTCATTTTTTTTTCTGTGTATTTGGCTTGTATGGTTCTTGATATTATAAAGACTTAAAGACTCCGCCGGTTACGACGACGAGGGTCCCAGCTGATACGATCAACGGAACAGCTTGCTCGTGAAATTAACGTGCAAATGGCTGAGCATTCCACAGACACGTGTACCCTTAACGTAGTTCTCGGGGATAATCAGCGTGACACAGAGTGACAAGGCTGACCCTTTGAAATACAAGTACAACTCATTTTTGCCAGCTGAGTGGACTGGAGCAACGTGAAATAAAGTGTCTTGCTCAAGGACACAACGCGTCGCCGGGAATCGAACTCACAACCTTACGATCATGAGCCGAATGCCCTAACCACTAAGCCACGCGCCCTCACTTGATATAATAAAACTTAAAGGTATTTGCTCCTGTGCATTGTGCTCTGCAATATAACGAGAGCCCCAGAATGTGCCCCAAATTTCAGCAATATATTTTGTCCTTTTATCTATTCTTTACATTCAAGTAAAATGCCATCGTACCGTTCTCTCGATTGCTAGATCATGAGTTCTATTCCTTGACTAGGTGGCGCGTTATGTTATGGAGCAAATCACTTCATTTCATCTTCCTCAGCGGATGTGAGTTGCAAAATCGTTGGCACGTCGGTAGAGATGCTTTATGGAATATCAAATCTCACTTGCCTGGAGAAGTCAACGATAGTCATCCCAAGCCTAGTCATGATAGCTGAAGTTTCAGTAATCTATATAATAGCCGTAGCGGATAGTACAGGCCTTCCCATGTCGTATAGAGAGTGCTTGAGAAGGTTTACATGTACAGGATCTGTCCAAGGGTAGTTCTGCCCTCCACTAAACTAGACTCGTTTAATATAAAATTTTTCGCATAACACACGAGTAAATACCATTTTCCCAGCTAAACGTACTCGCAATTTTGAAAGAAAGAAAATGAAAGGAACCGAAATATTATTATGTACTTTTTTAATAGTGTGTTCATCTGATACATTGAATTGTGAATTTAGTTGTTAGTTCAGTGTTAATTTCCTGATACAACAAAGTTTGAGACTTATTTATATATGTTCAGAATAAGATACGTGGTAAAGAATTAGTCAAAAAGCATTGCTTGTATTTTGTCTGTATGAATCAGCAAGCATTGTACATCGATACACTGAAAGAGCCGTTGGGGTACTATATTTTATCTTCATAGTGCTTTTATGATAACAATACAAAACGTGCCAGATAAAATTTCGAAGGCATACGTTCAAGTACAATAAAATAATGTCAGTTTGATACTGTGGTGAAAGAAATTGGTTACTATACATCCTGACCTGAATTTGGCATTGTGCCTATTTAAGAAATGGTAATGTTTTGTTTGAGTAAATAGTTGTAACTACTACATAATTTGTTACTTTTATCTTGTTTGTAACTGCCTAGAGTGACTCAATATTTCGACACTTGTAGTAAAGTGAGTAGGTTTATGAGAAATTAGAAACTGGCAAGAAAGCAATATATACATGCAATCATCGCCATAGTCTTTCTGATTTTAAGACTGCATAATTTGTTAGAAGAAAGTCAATAGAATTTTAGGAGACATTGAAGAGAGGAGTCTTATTAAACCTGTCTGTTTGCAATTTGGTTAAAACAAAGGAAGATCCGTTGATATCAGAGATAATAATTAAGTGAAGAATTAGAGTAACATAATGGTGTAGGCATGAACTGGAAATTTTCCAACAAGAGTTGAATAAAAGCTTATGCTTTTATTGTAACAGTGAAATCTGTGCTATAGATGTTATAGATACGGATAGTGAATATTAAAACGAAAGCAAACCTTAAAGGGGTATATATTGATATCTATGTCTGAAGAGCAAAACAAAAATGGAAAACAGGAAATGGCAAAGCTCGTTTGAACGTATCAGTTTTATCAACTCAAATATTTGATGCAGAGTTTAGTCAGAATGAGTAAATATTTTGCTTTATCTGAGACCGAATAATATCTTCATATATCATTAAAGACAAATTAAAGAAGAGTTTACATGAAATCACTGAGCCCTTATTAAATTTTTTACACGTTTTAAGTTCAATGATGTAGACTATTTCGTTATTCTGTCAAAATAAGTAACGATCCTTTGTTTATATCAAAGCAACATCTGTCCACTTACATCTCTTGAGCTTAGTAGAGTCCTTGATAAAATATATGCTTTTTGAGTCTCTCATGTTGTGAATTATAAATTCTATGTAATTTTCGTTTCTGGTTGTAAATTCTAGTGAATCGTTATCTCTTACATAAAAATCTATTAATGATCGACAGATAAATATCTACAGTGTGAAATTTGATAGTGTTGAATTTCATAGTATTAATATTTCTTGCTGATATCTACTATCACAGAGGATTGTGTATCTTTGACAATTTCAATACATGGTTCTCCTCTTTAGGCTTTCGTCTATGACTGGACTTTCAAGTGACGACGGGTTAACTGTCTCTAGTTTCTCTAAACGCAAGTGGGCACACACAAGTCAAGTAATTGTAGAAGTTTAATCCAAACAGCCAGCACTTTCAACGCTAAAATCACCAAATGTCGAACTTAACCATAATTAATTTCTTGAATGTCACCCGAGATTGAAGCACTGACAATTTTCAATTTCAGAGAGGTTACGTGGATGGTTCTATTTACAATGACTACCAAAGAAATTCCGTTGTATAAATATCTTACGGACACAAAATTGAAGCACCATGACTTAAAACATCTCCAGCGCTGTCATAACAACGTATACATTCACCAAAATATTTCAATATTTTTCATATATTTTTTCGTTATTTTCATTTTTTTAAATATTTTCATATTTTATTTTGAATCATTATTTTCATTATATCTATTATATCCATTTATATGCTAATTTATAATTAAATTGTTACAATATATATTCTATTAAGCATACGCGTGCGCCCTCTCACACACAGATATGTATATATATATATATATATATATATATATATATATATATATATATATATATATATATATATTATATATATATATATATATATATATATATATATATATATTATATATAGAGGCATTATACATACATGCCAGATGGCATTATACATACATGCCACACGCTAAGAGGGACAATTAGTCATTTCTACCAAAAATATTACTAATCCCACCGAATGCAATTTTTCAAAGTAAGACATTTAAAAAATATAGACCTGTATCACCGTGATTTCATACTTACGTATTCATCAGCAGGCCTGGATGTATCATACATAAACGACCCTGCCTCGCTTAAGTCGATCAGCTAACTGATCAACATCAACGAAGCACATGGGTGAGTTTACATATATTACATCCTGTGAATGTCAGACTTTTACGAATTGCATTTCGGGAAAGGAAAAGTTTTTTCGGAATAAGAGGGACTAATTGTCCCTCTTAGCGTGTGGCATGTATGTATAATGCCATCTGGCATGTATGTATAATGCCCTCTATATATAAATTAATATGTTCAATAAGAAATAATTATTTTCGAAATTTTTTCTCTTATGAGGTTTTCACGCTATCTACCTGACAATTTCTTGTTAAGTTTTCCTTATTAAGTAGTTGTCCTTAATTGCTAAATTTTTATATATATATGTGTCTGTGTGTGTGTAAATATATATATATACACATACATAAACGCACACATATATATGTATGTTTCTATGTACTATTATTATTATTATTATTATTATTATTATATTATTATTATTATTATTATTATTATTATTATCATTATCATTATATTATTATTATTATTATTATTATTATTATTATTATATTATTATTATTATTATTATTATCATATATTATTATTATTATTATCATTATTATTATTATTATTATTATTAAATGTATCATTAGATCTAGTACACTTATGATGAATCCTATTCTGTTTTTGACTTGTATTCTTTTGGTTTCGCTATTACTTTATTCATTTATTTATTTGTATTTAATACTTTATTTCTTTCATTAAAAATTATATTCTATATTTCAGTTTTCATCCCTATATATATACACACACACACATATATATATATTATATATATATATATAATATATATATATATATATATATATATATATATATATATATATATATCATATACTGTATTAGGTTTTATCTTATTATACATTACATTATACATTTTATATTATTCAGAACATTTTAACATTAAATTCATTATATTTATTTCGTTTCACTTCATTCCATTTCATGATTCCACTTCGCATAATTGTACCGACCTATTTATTTGTGCGTCGTTGGTGTGTGTGTAGGTGTGGGGGTGCATATATTTGCGTTTATATTTTATATGGATGTACGCATATGCTCCCGTACTTTTTGCATTGAGAGGAAAGAGGAATTCTGCATAATCTTCGAAGACCTTCTGAGATTGCTGGATTCATACGATTAATGTTCGGTTTTAATCATACGATTAATGTTCGGTTTAAATAGGGTGAAGATTCTTGGGACTGGAATTAATTGTCAGTGCTGAGCTGATAGAGTTGGGTGCAACAAAAGAGTCGTGAGGTGAATAAACGCTATACATCCAGAATGGTAAATAAACAACAACGGACAATTGAAATAGAAAATACAAGGCTTATTTCAGTTTCAGTTGCCTGATAATGTGCTTACTTACCATACCAGCCTTATAGATTGCACCTACTGAACGCATCTGTAGCGTAACACCATGTGTTGCAGAGTATTGAACCGTATGTAGCTAATGAAATAAAACTGTACCGAGTACCAAACCCATGATCTTTTGTCTTATTATTTTTCTACTCTTTGTATTACGTCACATCTCACCCTCGAATGTGGAGGACCTGTGTGTACACACTATGACTGGGGATTTGACTTAACACTAAAACGGAGCCCCTAATCGCTTAAATGCCGTGCGTTAAGTGCATACAAACATATGTGTACATACATACATAATACATACATACATACATACATACATACATACATACACACATAATACATGCATACATACATACATACACATATATGATTATATATGCAA
>NC_043005.1:51960168-51975168 GCF_006345805.1 Octopus sinensis | reverse complement strand
CACTGCAAAGTGAAAATATTCGCTGATGACACTAAGCTCCAGCAAATCGTCAATGAAGAAGCAGACCGAACTCAACTCCAGTCTGATCTATATGCTGTGAGTCAATGGGCAGACAGAAACAAAATGCAACTGAATGAGGGAAAATTTGAGCTGATGCATTTTGGAAGAATTCCTCACTAAAACAACCATACTCTCTTCCTTCAGGGGAACCGCTCACAGCCTCTAACAATATCAGAGACCTGGGTGTAATTGTTGATGACGATCTCAGTTGGAGTGCACACATCAACAAGAAGGTCGATATAGCTCGTAGGATGAGTTCCTGGATCTTAAGAACTTTCCGGTCCAGAGAACAAGGTGTCATCATACCACTTTTTTCCTCCTTTGTACGGCCACACCTTGAATACTGCTGCCCACTGCGGTCTCCTCACACAAGACAAAACATCTCCAGAATTGAGTCACCCCAGAGGGCTCTCACTAAACAAATTGAAGGCATGGCTGCTCTCGATTATTGGGATCGCCTTAAAGCCTTGAAACTTTACTCCCTCCAGCGTCGCCGTGAGCAGTACATCATTTGTACGATGTGGAAAATATACCGCCAACTTTGCCCAAACGACCTAAACATTAGCTTCAAGGTTCATCCAAGACTTGGACCACGGGCTATACGTCCCCTGCCAAATTCAAGATCACAACATACATGCACACTGCAACATAATTTCTTTTCCTCAACAGGCCCTGCCCTATTTAACATTGTCCCGAGGGAGATCAAAGAGGAAAAGGATCCCATCAACTTCAAACAGAGTCTGGATAGATTCCTTCAAAGAATACCAGATAAGCCACCCATAATTGGATACAACTCACCCAACAAGAACTCACTACTTGAACAAAACTTGACTTAAACAGGATTCGAATAATCCTATCAGGTGGTGCTATTAAGTTAGACATGGCCTGGACCAATCTCTGGTCGAAACATATCTAAGTTTATCTAAGTTTATATATATATATATATATATATATATATATGTATATATATATATATATATATACTCACAAACACACGCATACATACATACATACTTTCGTGGGAAATTTAACGGGAGTGGCGTACGACATGTGTTAGCAGACAGCTTCATGATCTTTCTATCTGTTAATAGATGAGTTTTGTCAGGGCGTAGAAGTGGCTGTGTGGTAAGTAGCTTGCTTACCAACCAAATGTTTCCGGGTTCAGTCCCACTGCGTGGCACCTTGGGCAAGTGTCTTCTACTTTAGACACAAGCCGACCAAAAACGGAAACTGAAAGTAGCCCGTCGTATATATGTATATGTATGTATGTATGTATGTATGTATGTATGTATGTATGTATGTATGTATGTACGTATGTATGTATGTATGTATGTATGTATGTATGTATGTGTATATGTTTGTGTATCTGTGTTTGTCCCCGCCCCCAACATCGCTTGGCAACCGATGCTTGTGTGTTGACTTCCCCGTAACTTAGCGGTTCGGTAAAAAAGACCGATAGAATAAGTACTAGGTTTACAAAGAAAAAGTCCTGGGGTCGATTTGCTCGACTAAAGACGGTGCTCCAGCATGGCCACAGTCAAATGACTGAAACAAGTAAAAGAGTAAAGAAAAGAAAGAGTATATATATATATATATCTAGCTGGCTACATAGATAGATACGTACATATATATATATATATATATATATATATATATTATATATATTATATATATATAATATATATATATATATATATAATATATATATATATATATATATTATATATATATATGTAGATATATATGTAGATATATATAGTCATGTGCATACACATTCATATATTATGTAGAATTTGTGTACGATAGTGACGTATGTGTGTGTGTGTTTTGGTGTGTGCATGTGTACACGCTCAATTTGGCCGTATGTTAGAAATATATATTATATGTGAAATAAATATATTAAAATATCTGTGCAGGGGTCTCGTCTTTCCCTGTGTTAGTAGGTGCAAGTGCATATATATTTATTAATACACACACTCATATATACACATATATGCACAATGCTCACACACCTACACACGGACGGACACGCGCACACACACACATACATACAAACACACACACACTCATGTGAGAACACAGTGTAAGCTATCATTTAGTAGAACTGTTTATACGATATAATTAACGAAAAACTACTAGACAAACGGACCGTGGAAAAACCACAAAAATATAAAAATCACAAAAAAAGTCACAAGAACGAAGCTGGCAATAACGGTAACATCAACAATTTCAACGACAACAACAACAACAATCATAATTTTTAAATTATTAATAACAATTATTCTTATTATTATTTTCATTGTTAATTTTATCATTATCTCAAATATAATTTTAAAAAGTGAGTGACGGTAATAAATACAGTGGAATAAAAAGAAGGGGAATAATGAGGAAGAAAATCACGAAATAATACTGAAAAATATATTAATTCCTTAATCGTGTTTTGAAAAAAACAAAATTGATTTTTTATTGTTTTTTTCAATTATTTTTCATTTCGTTTTTTTTTTATTTTTTGTTTTTATTTTTTTTATTTTGTTTCTTGATTTAGATTTTGAATTTTTACGTTTTGTGTCATTTTGTTTGCCTATTGTTTTTTGTGTTGTGTTGTGTTGTGTTGTGTGTTATTTTTTTTTATTTTCAAACCGATTTAAATAAGAAGAAGAGGCACAAAACAATAGCAGCAAAACAAAAACAATTCACAATAGTGACGACACAATAACAATGTCGACGACATAACAAAAAAAAAAAAACAAAAGAAAAATCATATAATATAAAATAACAACAAAACAGCAACCGCAAAAAATACTAACAAAATAATGTCTACAGCAACAGTAACACAAAAAAAAATCCACAACAATGGGTTACAATGATGATGATGATGGTGGTGGTGGTGGTGGTCGTCGTCGTCGTCGTCGTGGTAATGATGATTGTGGTGGTGGTGGTGGTGGTGGTGGTGGTGGTTGTGGTGGTGGTAGTGGTGGGGGTGGTGGAGGAGGAGGAGGACAAGACGATGATGACAATGATGTTATGATGATGATAATCGTGATGATAATGCTGCTGGTAGACAAGGCGGAAGTGGTCATCATGATGGCAATTTTGAGAGTTATGATGATGATGATGATGTTGATGATGGATGGTGAGAGTGAATATGACGATGATGATGATGATGATGATGATGATGATGATGATGATGATGTGATGATGGACGTGGTGGTGGTGATCATGATGGTGATGATGATGATTGCAGTTTGCGGGTGTGAGAAGGATGGTGATGTTAGATGGGGGCGTGATGATGTTGGTGGTGGTGGTGGTGATGTTGACAATGACCACGACAATAACAATGTTTACCAGCATTGGCAGAAGAACAATAATTACCAATACGGTATGCAATGTGATGTCGACGACGAAGAAGAGGAAGGAGAAAGGGGAGGAGGTGGGTGGAAGGAGGAAGGAGAGGATGAGGAGTGGCAACAGGAAGGGAGGGAGGAAGGGAAGGGAGGGATGGCAGGATGAGGGAAGGAGGGATGGCAGGACGTGAGGAGGAGGAGTAGGAGGAGGAGGAGGATGCACAAGTCGAGGCAGAAGTGGAGGAGGAGGAGGAGGAGGAGGAGGAGGAAGGTGGATTTTGAGAATGATGCAGCTACGTATTTCTGAGTCCATTCCCAACCTCGATCAGGTGAGTTTGCTATGTTCAAGAGACTACGTTGCTACATCTTGATCACGAAACGGAAGTCAAGTGATATAAACAACATTTATATTCAACGGATATGCTGACGTCGTCATCCTCGTTGTTGTTTAGCCCGAAGTCAATTTCTCAGCGAGCGAACCTATAAACGAAGGAATTTCTGCCATCAACGTTCTAAATCTGCATCATCCAATGCCATTTTCTCCTCGTTCTGTTGTTACCTAAGACGGTAGGGTTTGTTTATTGAAGTGTGGGTACTTCTTTCTAACAGGTCGACTGACCACGCTGTGGTTCTTTCTCTAAGTAGTGTGGTTCTCTAAGTAAGGCTGGGAATCGATTCCATAAATCTGAGTTAGAAATTTGTGAGAGAATACACATCTTCAAACAGACAGATAATAATAGGTGGGTCAGATATGATCACGAAATAGAAAGATAAAGCTTCTGTATTCTCATATCTTCCTAACAAAACTTCACTCTCTTGGAGGCTGTAAATTTGATAACGCCTACACACACACACACACACACATATATATATATATATTACTCTTTACTCTTTTACTTGTTTCAGTCATTTGACTGCAGCCATGCTGGAGCACCGCCTTTAATCGAGCAACTCGACCCCAGGACTTATTCTTTTGTAAGCCCAGTACTTATTCTATCGGTCTCTTTTGCCGAACCGCTAAGTAACGGGGACATAAACACACCAGCATCGGTTGTCAAGCAATGCTAGGGGGACAAGCACAGATACACAAGCACACACACGCATACATATATATATACATATATACGACGGGCTTCTTTCAGTTTCCGTCTACCAAATCCACTCACAAGGCTTTGGTCGGCCCGAGGCTATAGTAGAAGACACTTGCCCAAGGTGCCACGCAGTGGGACTGAACCCGGAACCATGTGGCTGGTAAACAAGCTACTTACCACACAGCCACTCCTGCGCCTATATATATATATATATATATATATACAGAGAGAGAGAGAGAGAGAGGTGCCCTGCAGTGGGCTGAACCCAGAACCATGTGTTTGGGGAGCAAACTTCTTTTCTACTCTAGGCACAAGGGCCGAAATTTTGGGGGGAGGGGACCAGTCTACTAGATCGACCCAGAGTAAGCAACTGGTACTTAATTTATCAGCCCTGAAGGGATGAAAGGCCAAGTTGACCTCGGTGGAATTTGAACTCAGAACGTAATGCGACAAAAAAATTTCAGTTTAGCAGTAGTAATTTATTTTAGCGAGACTGAACTATATTTTGTGGTACTTGAATTTATAAAGAGGGTTTACTTATCAGAGTTCCCTTGGGTCAAAATAATAGCTAGTCTAATAACTAAATGCAGATGCTGCTTAGAGAATTAAGAACACCAGACTCAAAACTATCTAGTCTTTTATTACCGATATCAGATACATACACTCAGAATTTCCTACTCATGACTGTGAAAAGCAGTTTTATGTGCCATTCTATCTTTTACTGGAAAATATATCACGTCTGAAACAATTCCTTTCCTTTGTTTTTTGAGTTATGTCAAGTTTATTGAGGCAACGTGACTTGCAGAAAACACTAATTTTATTTTGTGGCAGATATTCTGTATTTTTACTGTAACGACTATGAAATTTAATTTCAGATTTAAAGGGTTAAGGAGGTCCCATTCTATTTGTAGGTAGACCGATTAAGAGCTGAGCTAAGGCGAAACAATCACATTATCTACAACAACCACGTGCAAGAACAATTTAACAGATAATCACTAAATTGCAACTTTAAAAATGGAATATAGTATAATAGATGAAAACCAAATCCTCTACTGATAATAAGGAAAAATATATAATAAAATGCTACTTCTCACACTGAGAAACACGGGGTGTATTTGGTAGTGCACTGGAGAATTGAATTGAATCCTTGAAACTGCATAATTGGCTTAATATTACCGATTTTTCAAATTCGCAATCATCTCAATTTTTGTTTGGGCAACAGAGGAAACGTTGTCCATTAATTATGCGAAGCACAAAATTATAACAAGTCGCAGAATTTTCGAAAACAGTAAGCTAATGTTTGGTGGAATCGTTGCAGGAAAGAACTAAATGCTTCGCAGTGTTTATTCACGATTCTATATTCTATAAATGCTTTACGGTATTAAGTTACAAATCTTTACGCTTTTCGTTAAAATATCCCTGCAGTTTACTTTGCCTGTCATGCTTCTGGCGTTCATGACGCATAGTGCTGTCTCTAGTTTTACTCCGAATTTGAATAAGGCTCGAGACAAGTGAAAACTGAAGTCACCCTTGCATATACAATGTGTGTATGTATGCATGTATGCATGTATGTATGTATGCATGCATGTATGTATCTATGTTATCATGTATCTCTTCGGTTTTTAATTATTTTAATTCGTTCTCTGAGAAAGAAGCTGGTTTCTAAAAAAAGATAAAAAGATACTTCGTTGGAATGGAGATAACAAAACTGTTGTGGCGAGAGTCATTGACACCCCTGTGGGATAGGAAGAATGGACTAGCCGAACTCTTATAAAAAGTAGCATATCCGTTGCGACCGGAAAAAAGTCGTAGGAGTCTTTGAGAGTTCATGGAAGTCATGAGAAGTTGTTGATATCATTGAGACCTGTATTTACTAGAGTATCGTGTTTAGTGGAGTAATTTGAAGTACGTCGTGTGAAGACAGTTGTGACTATCCCCGCTTCGTGAAATTTGTATATCCAACTTATAGAAGGATACAAAAATAACCAATGTCACATTTTAAACCTGAGTAAAGTCTTGCATATGTTTGCTGTTCCACTTACAGATAATATTTGTAAAGTGCGAGTGAGTTGGTTGATATCTTTTTCTGAAAACCCTAACTTATCTAGATTGTCACTTAGACATTTACTCGCAAAACAGATTGCGCCAAGTATTATTAGTATAAATATGAATATATAATTTATGTATGTATATATAGGTGCAGGAGTGGCTGTGTGGTAAGTAGCTTGCTAACCAACCACATGGTTCCGGGTTCAGTCCCACTGCGTGGCATCTTGGGCAAGTGTCTTCTGCTATAGCCCCGGGCTGACCAATGCCTTGTGAGTGGATTTGGTAGACGGAAACTGAAAGAAGCCTGTCGTATATATATATATGTATATAAGTGTGTGTGTGTATGTTTGTGTGTCTGTGTTTGTCCCCCTAGCATTGCTTGACAACTGATGCTGGTGTGTTTACGTCCCCGTCACTTAGCGGTTCAGCAAAAGAGACCGATAGAATAAGTACTGGGCTTACAAAGAATAAATTCCGGGGTCGATTTGCTCGACTAAAAGGCGGTGCTCCAGCATGGCCGCAGTCGAATGACTGAAACAAGTAAAAGAGAAAGAGAAAGAGAATATGCATGTATACTTATGAATTTATGAATCCCCCTATATGTGCATATATTATATAAATTTCATTCATATATGTATATATATATATATATATATATGTGTATGTAATACGTGTGTGTGTGGATATATACATATGTATCTGTGTGTGCGTGTGAGTTAGTGTGTGTGAGTGTATGTATGTATGTATGTATGTATGTATGTATGTATGTATGTATACTAGATACTCAGAGGATATCAATAATCTATAAATCTTGATTGGGTAGTAAAGTGGATCGATGATCAAAAATAGTTACTAGCGTATCAGCACGAACAACATTGTTCAGCGTTGGAATAGTGATAAGAAGGTGATGATTATGAGATAGAAATGGCGGCAGTGCGGAGAAATTTAGATAATCTATCATTGAGTCGCAGTTGGTGGCTTTTGAAATTGTTATTCATTTTATACTTGATTATAGTGTCCAAGTATTCGCCGTTTCTCCGTAATCTGTTGACCTTGTTTGCGAAATAAGTAAAGCCATTTTTAAGGCAGTTCTTTTTTTCTTCTTCTGATCGATTTTAGTACGCTCGTAATTGTAGCTGAATAGTTTACTGTTGCTTTTATTCCCTGCTAAGTGTTCGTTACCTGCATAATCGATCGTTAAGTTTACTATCCCTTTATTTTTTCGTTTTTCTTCTTTTTTTTTTACTGTATATAACTTATGTCCAGCAATTGGAAAGCAAAGATAAATGCCATCCATTGCTATTTGGTAGTCGATGTCGTTGTTGACGTTGTTGTTTGTTAATGACCTAATAATATTTATGGTGCTAAGAGACAATTAGACCTGGTCACAAGGTTCATATGTAGGGTTAGTGATGTTGGGTTTTGGTTGAAACCAATGTTTGTGTCTAATACGTTAACCGAAATAAAATCATAAACTACAAATCGAATACCGTTATCAACATGTAGCATTCAAATTTTGGCACAAGGCTAGCAATTTCAGGGACGGGATAAGGTTATTATGTTGACCCCAGTGTTCAATTGGAATCTATTTTATCGACCTCAAAAGGATGAAAGGCAAAGTCGACCTCGGTGGAATTTGAACTCTGAACGACCGTTAGTAACACGTCATAAGGCAGCGAGCTGACAGAATCGTTAAGCACATTGAATCGTTAATGCCTAGTGTATTTCGTCCTTCTTCACGTCCTGAGTTCAAATCCCGCCGAGATTGGTTATACCTTTCTCCCTTTCAGGGTCGATAAGATAAGTACCAGTTGAACATTGGGGTTTATGTAACCGAATACCGTTATCAATATTCAGGTTTTAGATTTTGGCACAAGGCTAGAGATTTCGGGCAGGGTATAGAGTTATTATATCGACCAAAATGCTCAATTGGAACTGATTTTATCGACCTCGAAAGGATGAAAAGCAAAGTGGACCCCTTCACCGAAATTGCTGGCCTTGTGCCAAAATTTGAAATCAATATAACACCTCGCACACTGCCATTCTCCAATGAAATATGCCGTTCTAAACATTCGATATATCCCTACTCTCAGGAAATAAACACAGCCCAACGGTTTTGCTGTTTCACAATTTACTGCTTCCAAAGATGTTCACCAAAGATGTTCACCAAAGTTGTTCACCAAAGATGTTCAACACCTTAACATTCAGGTTAGTCACTCAAGTTAATACTTCTCTATCTAAATTTTTTTAAAGCACACTACCTGATGAAGTGCCAGCACACAGCTGTTGAAACATCATTTTCATATACGTAATTGTGTATATTCTTTTATTCTTTTATTTCTTTCAGCCGTTTGACTGCGGCCATGCTGGAGCACCACCGTTAGTTGAACAAATGGACCCCAGGATTTATGCCTTGTAAGTCTAGTACTTATTCTATCGTTCACTTTTGCTGAACCGCTAAGTTACGGGGACGTAACACATCGGTTATCAAGCGATGGTGGGGGTGACAAACACAGACACACAAATATACACACACACACACACACACACACACACACGTACACACATACACACACACACACACACATACACACCACACACACACACACACACACATATATATATATATATATACGACGGACTTCTTTCAGTTTTCGTCTACCGAATCCACTCACAAGGCTTTGGTCGATCCGAGGGTATACTAGAAGACACTTGCCCAAGGTGCCACGCAGTGGGACTGAACCCGGATTCATGTGGTTGGTAACCAAGCTAATTTCTTTCAAAAATTTTGCCACAAAGGCATGACACAGAGTAGGATGCTGGCTGGACAAAAACATTGATGAGGTGAACGATGAAAAAAGGATGATATTAATGGGAGAAGACGAAAAACGCCTCACCGATTTTTGCTTCTCTAAAACATTATTCACTTTTTTGTTTTTCACAGAAAAGAGACAAACGAGGTATTGAACCTCTTACTTCAGAATTACAATTATTGGACTAATAGTCCTTTTAAAAATTGGGGCGTTAAGCCTCTTAAACACAATAACATACGATACACATTGAAACTTATACAATAAACACTATAATACTGAGGCTTTTCAACCTCTTGTCACTATTCCTCCCCAACATCGCTTGTGCCGTATACTCCGCCATCAACCACGCCTCATTCAAGACCCAGGCGGATTCCGAGTCGGCGTCGCCGGCCACATGCGATATTCCTCATTGAGTCCATGCAGCCTATGCATCACGGGCAATGTTATGACCTCCATAGCTGTCTGCTATGTGAAGGGATCCTGTGTGAAGGTTAAAGGTACTCCCTTATGGTGCTTTTCCATCACCTTTTCTACCTCTCCGCCTCTGTAGAAGAAGACCAATAGTTCGTCTTCCTCCGGGTTCGAGGTAGTCAATTCTACCGTTGGCGGTACAATTCCTCCCAACAGTGTCTCTTCCCCTGCCGGTGGCACAACCCCTGCCGGCATGATCCGGGACATTCCGGTGCTATGTCACGTTTCTCTTCCTCTTCCTCTATTCTCAACTGAGGGAGGGTGCGTCTCCTTCGTGACTGGGAGATTCACCTCCTCTCCCTCATCCCTAGGATCCTTCGGTGAGCATCCATTGTTGCTCATCTTCTTCCTCTTGCGGCCCTTCTTTGAGGAGTCTTCCACCTCCTCGGCCGCCTTCGTTCCTTCTTCTACAGAGGTCTCAATCAACTGCTCCAGGACTTTGCTTTGTTCCTGAAGGCAATTTTTCTTTATATGTCCAATTTTTCTTTATAGCAACTACACCGTTGCATATTTGACACCCCTAGAGATATACTTAATTGTTATCAGATGTTCCGCCCACACCTGCTCAATCAGCTGCTTGGAGAAGACGGCAATGGTGTCGAGAACCTTAGAATATGTTCTCAACACCACCGTCCTCTCCTTTTGCTGTCTGAGCCACTCCTTAGGTGGAACAATCTCCCACTCTACAATCTTATCCGTATTTTTTGCCATGTTTTAAATTAAAAATTAAAAAGTCTGAAACAATAGTTTACAAATTTCAAAAAGAAAAGAGAGAGAAATCAAAAGGGAACAAAAGGGAAGAAGAGAAAAAGCAAACAGTTTCATTAAAGAGAGTCACAATAGATGAAGAAAACATCAGTTCAACAAAACAAAGCAAAAAAATCTTCTAGGAATTCAGGTACTCCAAGCCCTATGGTTCTCCGATTAGAACCTGGACTGCTTCACTTGAAATACAGCTTTCCAATTATTGGTAAACGTTGTAAAAACATACACTATTCAAAAACTGCGAACAACTTTTGGTGGTAAGATACGCCCCCAAACTATACCTCTCACAATGAGAAAAAAAATTTCACTTAGTGTGAACAATATTGCTGAACTGCAAGTAGACCAAAGTCTTTAATCTAGTGAGGACTCCTTGTTTGTAAAAAAATATTACCACAGACAACCACCCCCACTAGACCCAAGAGACAAAAGCCTTACCTTGCAGCAGTTACTTTTTCGTCGGCTAAAACACCGCCGGCTATCTTCTTCAATGCACAACACAATGACAACAAAGACTCAAGCTTACTTTCCCCTCTGAATAACATCGGTGGCGTGTAAAAGGGAGGCCGGTATGCATGGACGGCTGCTGTTCTTCCACAAACAACCTTGCTTAAGACTTGTGCCTAGGAGGGCAAATTTCTAGGTGCAATACCATGGTAATTCATGACTCAAGGAGGTCTTTACTCATTTAATATATATATATATATACGCGCACGCGCGTGTGTGTGTTTGTGCGTATGTGTGTTTCATATATATATTCTGATAGTATGTTCCTTCGATTATGAGAATTTACTTAATATAATTCTGTTTATTGCCACATATGATATAGTTTGAGGTGCGAACGAAGGAAACTGCCAGGCAACCAGAAACTATATTATCGTTTATCTTGAGTCACATTTCCATATAACATTAACTAATACAGAGTGTTGTCTATACAAACGAAAATGCTTTTCTGCTTAAAAAATGAGCGGACTTATATACAGAAATTAGAATTTTGTCTATATTTTAAGACAAATAAATTTGAATCAGAAGATCATAGTCAAATCAGTTTTGACAGCGAGTATTAGTGTTAAAGTTTGAATGACATCATGCGATCCAGTTTATTCAGAGTTCAGCGAAGTAATCACAGCTTTGATTGTTCTCTTCCTAGATTTCATATATTATGACCGCCTTAATTGTTTTCTGCCCAAATTTCAAATATTATGACCGTAGGGTAACCATAGATAAAAAGATGAAACCATAGATTCGTGATTTAAACTGTCCGGCAAATAAGGGACGCATATAAAGGAATTACTACATTGTGGCCTCTTAGCCTGAATATATGTCTTTCGCGTACATATTATTAATGAAGACTCGTGGCTCACTGGTTAGAGTGTTGCAATCATTCCAAAACTGGCGGCGTGTTGTGTTCTTGAGCAAAACACTTCATTTCACGTTGATTCATTCCCCCAGCTGTTAGTGGGTAAATTTGCAACAGACTCGCGTTCTGTTCAGGGAGAAACTTTGCCCGCCCGTCTAACTGGTGGGTTGTCATCACTCGAAAGCTACAACAATGCAAAGAAACGCATTGTGACCAGCGGTGTATAACAACATCCGATAGTCTGGTCTATAGAGTGACGGTGATATTAATAGTAAGGTCAACTTATTTTAAGTGTGTGGGGTTATCAAACTAGATATTTTGTCTACAATTACTCCTAGGTCTCTGAGGTTGTCCTAAGTACTGAATGATTTGCCAGAGGGAAGAGGCAATGCTTATTTTATCCTATCGATGCTACTTACCGAAGTGGAGTAGTTCACATTTCCTCTAATCTTATTTCATATTGTACCGATCAGACAATTTGATAATAAAATGGTGATCACATTCGAGTAGGGAGCTTTACAAGTTTTTATTTATTTTTGCATAGAAAAATATATATTTGTATATATATATATGTGTGTGTATATACATATATATACGTATGTATATATATATATATATATATATATATATATATATGTATATATATATGAATATATATATATATATGTGTATATAGATATATTGAGAGAGAGAGAGAGACAGGGAGGGAGAGACATATTTATATATAAACCACACATACACATACAAACACAAATACACTGATAATTGTCTGTGTGCGCGCGCGCGTGTGTGTGTGTGTGTGTGTGTGTGTGTGAATGTGTGCATGTGTCTCTGTGTGCAATTTGAGTGTGAGTGCGTATATATGTGTGCATATATATGTATATCTATACATATACATATATACACACACACACACACACACACACATATATATATATATATGCATATGAACACACGCACATAAACATACCAATGCAGAAACACATAACATGAATAAATATAGGATGATTTGATATATATTAAAATAGCTTCATGGATAGATACATAGATAGATAATACATACGCGGATATATACATGCATACACAAGAAGAAAGAAAGAAAGAAAGAAAGAAAGAAAGAAAGAAAGAAAGAAAGAAAGAAAGGAAAAAATATAGCAAAGGGAGGTACACATCGCGAGGAGGAGAGGAGATGGAGTGGTGATGGAGAGAGAAAGAGACCAGACAGATAATCTGATAACAACCAAGGGAAGCATGGTTTTCTGTGGCAATGGTCCATAGGAACGTTACAGAGAACAAATTCGATTTCCACATCTCCTCTTCCTCCAACCGTCTCGAATGTTCGGCCAACACCCATCAAAGGAAGATTTATATTTATGACCTTCTATATCCTTTAAAAACTATTTTAAGCAGGACATATATTACGCTATTGATCCTTGATAATTGTAGTACTCGATTTTAATTTGCTGGAACATTTGTAGCTAAATTTACAAACGGAAGAATCAATAATTCCACACACACACACAAACACACATACACACACACGCACACACACACACGCACGCACGTACAAATACGCACACATACACACACACATATTTATATATATGCATAGAGCTATACATACATATATAAATATAAACCTTCTCACATATACATATAATTGCATATATATATATATATATATTAATTATAACTTTAATTATATATATATATATGCGTGTGTGCATATATAATACATATATATCTACATATACTTAGACAGTCACACACGCATATATATGCATATATATATATACATGCATATACATATACATATATATATATATGTGTATATATATATGTAAATATACATATATATACATGCATATACATATTCATATATATATATGTTCATATATATATATATTATATATATATGTGTGTGTGTGTGTGTGTGTGTGTGTGTGTGTGTGTATATATATATACATACATACAGACACAAGCATTTATGCATATATATGTGCTTACACACATAGACATACACATACATATATGTAAGTGTAAACATACATTAATATAATACAGATAGTCTTCCTACCTTGATGTACATACGCATGGTACATATATAGAACTGAAATCTTTGGGAATTACTGCCATATAAATATATTTATGTATGTATGACGTCAACACAGGCGCACATACGCTTCTTTTATGCATATACATATATTTAAATATATAAATATATATACAAACACACTCACACACACATACACACGTATGTATGTGTGTATGTATGTATGTATGTATGGATGGATGGATGGATGGATGTACAGGAGGAGACTGTGAAAATGTATTTTGGACTAATTTTTCCGCGTCTCCTGTCTTCAATCCTGAATTTGTACAATAATTTCTGTTTTTATCACGTAGATCACGGTGGTTGCGCCTGCCTGACCACAGCTCGATGTGGTCAGGTCAGGCAGTAAATCTGTAAACAAAATATTTATGTGTTTGTGTACATGAACGTGTACACGAGTGTCTTTCTGTAAATGTGTTCCACATACGAAATTTACTATCCAAGTGTATTATCATATCTCTTCCTTCATATAGTAACATCGCCTTTTTCTTCCCAGTTATATAACTAATACGACTATTTTGGAAAATATAACTGAGATTGTACCAAGGAAGGAATTTTTTTATGGTCATTAAATATTTTAGAGAAATTGCAGCTAACTTCCTGTTAAATCACATCTTGCTGTGTTATGACTTTAGCTAATGCCATTCTAGATAGGTTTTGAAATACAGGCTTAAGAGATTTCTGATGACTTTCAAGTCTATGATGTCAAGGAGGACAACATAATTACAGCGAAAACTAAAATTGTCGAGCGCCTGGATAATGTCTATGATGAGATATGAACCACCGTACTATCACTTTCACTCGTTGTCCATACGAATACTCTAGAATGAACAGTGCGTTGATGTGAGATGCTTTCGTACAGAAAACTGGTTCATAACTCCTGAAAAAGAAGCTACAAAAATTGCCTCTTTAACAGTGCAGACGTTCTGTGTGGGGG
>NC_043005.1:51925168-51955168 GCF_006345805.1 Octopus sinensis | reverse complement strand
TGTGTGTGGGGGTAGTGTACTGCTCTGTGATGGTATATCCCGTCATATATGAGGTAGAAGTTACAGCAACGCTAGATGATAACATAACCGAAAAGATGAGCTACACCGAGGTCTGTAAAGGCGACTTAAAAAATCGCAAGAGTCGTTCTCAACCATCATTTGGCATTAGGCCCCTTTGATTACTATTTTACTCGGATAGACTCTCATTGCCAAAATCCTATTATATTTTTATAATTAAATATGATTAGAAGTTGTATTTGAAAAAATGTTAAAATATTTTTGCGTACTGTAGAAGTGTAACCAAATTATTGCACATAAAAATTTTAACAGCAAAATCTTATACGGAGTCCGCTCCCAAGGGCCATATGGACCCCGTTTGAGAACTACTGGTCTAGAATCACTACGAATTGTTTTGAATGTATTCGATATCACGATACGTGAACCGGTTACGCAGCTTGTTAGCCAATCAGGTTTTCTCAAAAACACAGGTAAAATTTACGATAATGGGGAAGTAGTAATCGTTACATGGGAGAAGAGTAAACCATTTAAGTCATACAACTAAAATAACGCCTCTATTTCCGCTCTCAGTAAGCGGCATCGTAGCCAGTCACACACGCACGTACACACAAAAAAAAATAAACACTTATGAACTAATGGAAAATGTTTCTATCAGTCGCTCGGTCTACTATAATCAGCAATCAAATACCCCTTAGAACTACCCTACTATCAAAAAAACAGGGACAAGTTGGATGGTATTGTCCCTAGATACATTTTGAATAAAACACTGGAAGGTCACATCTGTAATAATTTTTTATTATAAACCAACTCGACCAGAGCTAATCTGAGTGTAAACCAGAACTACCACTACTACTACTACTACTTATAATAATAATAATAATAATAATAATAATAATAATAATAATAATATAATAATAATAATAATAATAATAATAATAATAATAATAATAATAATAATAATAAAGAGTTTGACAAGCTCAGAAAATATAAAGACCTGCTCATCGAAATTGAGAAAATGTGGCATCTCAAGGCGGTTACAATACCAGTGATCGTAGGAGCACTAGGAATGATCAAGAAGGGAACCGAAAATTATATGAGAATGATCCCTGGCTTACCATCCTTGCAAGAAGTGCAAAAGATTGTCTTAACTGGTACATCACACGTATTGAGAAGAGCATTGTCGCTGTGAGAACTATTACTACCCATGTATTTTAATTTAACTTTAAAAAATAAAAAAAAATAAAAAATGAACGAACTATTGAGTTTAGTTTCATAGCCTACCAATGTATACTATGAGTTTCTTTGCCCTAGGAGTCGGGAAGACACTCGGCAAGAAATGGAAGCAAATTTGAAAGAAGAAGGAAAAAAAAATAATAATAATATTAATACTAATACTACCACCACCACCACCACAAACACCACTAATACTGTTGCTGCTGCTGCTGCTGCTGCTACTACTACTACTACTACTACTGTACCAGTTATGAGCTACTAAGGAAGCCGCTACATTTTCGTTGTCTGTTAAAATAGCAGGCAATTCTTCCTAAATTCTTCTTAAAATGGGAGATACATACTGAATTATGTGGTTGAAGAAAAGAAGATGGAATGGACAAAGCTGGAACGTCTTTTGATCATATTTCTGCCTACTCGATCAAAACGATCGCAACCATAGCTGTCTCCGATTTCTTTTTCAAAGTGCGAAATTTTTGTTCTTAATGTAAAAATATATAAAGTACGCCACGACAGGATTTGAAATCAGAAACACCGATGTATCAAAGTAGTCAACGGATGCTGTTGAGTGGGGTGGGGGTGAAAGCGGAGGAGGGTCATTTGGTCAGTCTTCTACTCGCCCTCGCACAAAAGATGCAACCTTGTCTGTCACTATTGGTTACTGTTTAAAGATGTAAGATGATATATCCTAAAGTATCAGTGGATGAAACCTTTGATAACGACTTTGATCTTTGGACTTGATTTTCCGATTAATCTTTCAATTATCATGGCTGACGTGAGACCAAATATGTTGTTGTCAATCAGTTAACCCTTTCATCTCTTAATTAACGAAGATGTTATCTTAAATTGCGGTTTCGCCTTTAGACCAAATATACAAATATTAAACACAATAGATTGTTTGTCAGATATTCATTATATTTATTAATGTTTTCAAAAATGTAATATTAGTTATATTTTTCAAATAAAATTTCCGCATACATATATTTTTTGAGATGCTTTTGATAAGACTTTTCGTCTGGATTGAAATCCGTTTGTATTCAGTTTAATTTATTTGCCTTTTACTACAAAATTCCCACCCAACACTGAAACACAGAGAAGCAATATACTGAAGATGATGTGTGTATATATATATATATATATATAAATATATATATATATAATTACTAAATGCTTCTTGGTTTTATTTTTAATCAGTTTTTTTTTTTGCGATTAAAAAATTGGCATTCTAAGCCGAAAATTACATGTTTGACGTGACTGGACGCAACGACATGCGACATTTGGTTGCTTCACATTGCAAATCTGATTTTAAAACCTGTCTCATTTTACTTGAGTCACGACTACGTTGGGCAGGACACGTTGACAGGATAAAAGACCACCGCCTACCCAAGGTCATCATGTACGGTGAGCTCACCACAGGCCACCACAACAGGGAGTACCAAAGAAGCGTTACAAGGACTGTCTGAAGCATTCCCTTAGCGTCTGTGACAGTGATTATTGTGAGTGGTCCACTCTAAAAGCTGACCGTGTTGTGTGGCGTCATACCATCAGCGATGTTGTTTCTTCCTTTGAGATCTCTCTCAGTGCCTCTCTTGAATACAAACGTCAGAGGTAAAAATATTAATATCTTATTTACACAGATCCTCTTGATAACTTCTTCCTTTATCACCCTAAACCCTCACCTCCTAACTGCACACTCCCGTTAATAAATTGTAACATTCCCTAGTCCTTTAATAGCTCATATTCTCATCTACGTTCTTTGAACTCGGATGGTAAATAATTATGTCCACTTAACTTACTGGGCTTTTAGACTATTTGTCTAAGCGATGTTTTCATACCTCTTCCTTCTCCCATTTTTTATATTGTATGCTCTTGGTTTTCACTCTGATGAAGATCAATTGCCTTAACTCGAATACCCTGTGAAAGTGATGAATTTTATTCTTGCATTTATGTATAGACTGCATTCTGGGGATTTTGATCAGAAAGAGCTGTAAGGTTTGTTATGTCTTGCTTTGTATCAACAAACAAGCTTTAAATGTGGTCTTATCGATTTATTAGTTAATCTATGTTTGTCTCCATTTTCTTATTATTTATATTGGTTCCTGATAAACCTCTGTTTATCATATTGTTACCTGCACACCATTGCCCGAAAATAACACAGGTAACGGATACTGATAGTACGTACGGATATTTTATTCCTTAGTCGGTTACAACAACTAATACTCTCTCTCTCACTCTCTCTTTCTCTCTCTCTCTCTCTTTCTCTCTCTCTCTCTGTATATATATATAATTATATATACATTTATATATATATATACATGTATATATACTTATATATATATATATACATATATATATATATACATGTATATATATTTATATATATATATATATATATACACAAATATATATACATATATATATATATGTGTGTGTGTGTAAATATATACCCACATGTATATACGACGAGCTTCTCCCAGTTTCCGTCCTCTAAATCCAGTCCCAATACAGTTGCTCAAAATGGCAAACAGTGGGCCTGGACACGGAATCTGTGTGGTTGGGTAGCAAACTTACCACATACCCATGTCAGCACCACCTATATATTTGATGTCGAAAGAATCACATGAAATTGCGTAGCCTTGCCTCATCAAATATTTCGATGAGATAAAACTGACAGAGAACAACAATACCAAAGGTGGTGTTAAAAAATCAACAATCTTACTGTAAAAACTTTCTGGCAAACGTGCAGCTTCTCATATGAGTAATACTAGCGGTTGTAGCTGGCTTTAGCGAGACGAACTGGAGCAACTAAGCGGAGCATCTAAGCAAGACGACCTGGAGCTTGTAAGAGGCGAACTGAGAGCTTCTAAGAGACGAAGTAGAGCATCGAAGTACAAGAAATAGCAGCCAAGTCATCCTCAGACAATATTCTGCAGTCTTAAGTGAAAGACGAAGACATACGATGATAGTTAAATTTTGAAAATTAGGTGGGGGTGAACACTGCAGCAGCGCTTTTTATGACAGGACAGTTCGATCGTAGTAGATTTGTAGTTAATAGCCAGCAACCACCGCCATCACTACCACCACCACCACAATCGCCATCACTACCAACACCACCGCCATCACTACCACCACCACAATCGCCATCACTACCACCATCACCGCCATCACTACCAACCCACCGCCAAATATCTATGCATGAAGACACAAATGACATTTGATTTTAAAAAATCAAAGCACAGACTGTTACACACTTTCGATTCTTTTTTTAAACATTATTTACATTTACATCCACCAAACGACATTTAGTCTTAACAAACCCATATGATTTCTGCTAATATCGAGAATAAATTTTATTATTTTTGCTTTATTTTTAATGGTTCTCAGCAGCTTGGAACAAAATATTGTTTTCTGTTAATTTTCAGTATAATTTTTTTTTTATCTTCTATCAATAATATTGACATTGTTAAAAAAAATATTATTTGTTTTATTTCTCATTCGACTAGCTTAATATCAGATTTGAGATTTATTTTTTGTTTGAATATTGTATTGGGTTTTTGGTCTTTTTTTTTCTTTTTTTGAAACAATGTTATAATTTTCATATAATTATTATTGTCCTCGTTCCACTTAAACCAGACGAAGTTTAAACAACCTGAACTCATATTTCTAACAATATGTATTGATTTTACTCGAACAGTGCAAGTCAAAATATCTTGCGGTATTTAGATACGCCTATTTAAATTCGGCTTTCAAATCTCTCCAAGGTCAATGTTACTTTTCAATCTCCCTCGTGCAATAAAATATGTAGCAGACACATACTGAAGCCGATTTAATCGACAAATGTAGAAATCATTATCTAAACATCATTCGCAGAAAATAAGAGCGATCGATGACAATGTATAAAGTAGAGCAGTTGTGTTTAGTTATATACTGATAGTAAACATCACACTAGTAGAATAGGTTAAAGAAATTAATTTCAGCGTGGTTTCAAACTGGATTTCTGTTCAATTCCACTGTGACATAGAAATGATCTTACACATAAGTGATTTTGTTGCAGATTAAAATTTCAAAGTTAAAGTTTCGAAGTTAAAATGTGTACTGACGGGATTTAATCTAAAGGGACATAGCCTAATGCAGCAAGGCAATTATTCCAGTACTCTACTTAATCCAGTAATTCGCAGAGTTAAACATTAGTTGTGTTTATTGACTGGGCACAGGGACCTTCCTCCAAGACAACACCTCAGTTCACAATGCGCATGTTGCCCGCCCAAATAAAATTATGGGAAAGAGATATTTTTCTTAGCTCAATTTTAAAAAATTTTTGTAAATTTGCTAGGACACAAATGTGTTTCACTCATTTTTGCACACGTCTATGTCCTTTCGCTGCTGGAGATAGGTTAGAGTACCTGTGCTGGTGACGTCTATTGAGACAGAAGCATGAAGCCACGGCAGTTCGCTTACTTCTAGAGAATAAGCCTGTCCTTTCCCTTAATGGCATGTGAACCTAGAAGCATTCAGGATTTTTGAAATTACCTCTCCTTCTCATATGAAACTGAGCTCATTTGCCATTTGGCAACTGTGACACATCCTCTTGAAGTGTAGATACTGTTGATAAATCAAGAACTTATGTTGTATGGCATTTGATGTTCCTGTATTTGTGTGTGTATATATAGGTATATGAATTTATAAATGAGGGTGAAAAACTTGACATTAATTTAATAATACCATCAATTTAACACCAAGTGGCTTAGCACATAAAAACCAGGGAGACAATACAAATTTATACATAAATATAAGAGTGTGACCACTATGTGGTTAACTCTAGTGCTAAAAATAGCTCCGTTACTGGTATAGCCACAAAAAGTTGTTTCCAAGAAGAAATAACATTACATTTAACGTAAGGAAAGTGAAATATAACGAAAAAATAGATTAACCCTGAACAATTGTTTCATTATTAATGTAATATGCAATTTTACTTACAAAACATCTATAAATCATCGGCAGAGGTTTGTCTTAAATACAATTTATTAGACCATCACGAGCGTCAAATACACGTGTGGTTTAATCGATTGTATTCTTAGTTATGATACAAATTCCCCGCCAAAAGCATGATAAGACTCACTGGAAACGAATGCTGCATAAAATATTTGGAAAATGCCTTTTTCGGCAGACGAAGACAACGATG
Organism: Octopus sinensis; assembly: GCF_006345805.1. NCBI lineage: Eukaryota > Metazoa > Mollusca > Cephalopoda > Octopoda > Octopodidae > Octopus > Octopus sinensis. Next base: position 51,948,738 of record NC_043005.1, on the reverse strand, counting down.
TTCTCGTGGCGCTGGTCAGAAGCCGAAAGGCTGGCTGACTAGCGGTCACGTGAGAGGAGAAGAGAGAGAAAAAAAGGGGGCAAAGGAATCAAAGAGAGAGAGAAAAAGAGGGACGAAGGCACCAAAGGGGGGAGAAGAGAGAGAAAGAAGGAATTAAAGAGAGGAGAAGAAAGAGAGCGTGCCAAGGATTGGCTTGGCGACAGAATCAGTGAGGTGCAAAGTGAGAAAGACAGAGAAATGTGAGAGAGTGGGGGAAGAGTAGACCAAAGAATCAGAGGCAAGAAAAGAGAAATGGAGGAGGAGAGGTAGAGAGAGAGAGAGAGAGAGAGAGAGAAAAGAGGGACGAAGGCACCAAAGGGGGGAGAAGAGAGAGAAAGAAGGAATTAAAGAGAGGAGAAGAAAGAGAGCGTGCCAAGGATTGGCTTGGCGACAGAATCAGTGAGGTGCAAAGTGAGAAAGACAGAGAAATGTGAGAGAGTGGGGGAAGAGTAGACCAAAGAATCAGAGGCAAGAAAAGAGAAAAGGAGGAGGAGAGGTAGAGAGAGAGAGAGAGAGAGAGAGAAAGAGACAGATAAAAGTAGCGTGCAAAGTGTGAATGGCAGAGAAATGTAGGAGAGAGAGACAGTGTTATAGAGTCGTATATATTTATATATATAAACATATATATATATATATGTATGTGTGTGTGTGTGTGTGTGTGTGTAACCATACCAATCCTATGAATTTGGATCAGTACTGATATTAACTATTTCGAAGTATATAACTGGTCGACATATACCGTACTTGAACATAAATTTTAATATATCATTTCGTCAACCCTTTATTAAATAACTTATCAATAAGTACAACAGTAGCTTATGTACATCCCACGTAAATATTCAATTGAATCCAACGCTACACTATTAAGACAAGATTTAATCCTCTACTTCATTAATGTATTCATTCTTTGCCTCATATATATTCTACACGATCATGGGGACATATCTGATTCGGTATTGTGTAAAATAAGGCGGCGAGCTGGCAGAAACGTTAGCACGCCGGGCGAAATGCTTAGCGGTATTTCGTCTGCGTTACGTTGTGAGTTCAAATTCCGCCGAGGTCGACTTTGCCTTTCATCCTTTCGGGGTCGATAAATTAAGCACCAGTTACGAACTGGGGTCGATGTAATCGACTTAATACCTATGTCTGTCCTTGTTTGTTCCCTCTGTGTTTAGCCCCTTGTGGGTAATAAAGAAATAGGTATTGTGTAAATTTGTTTGCTTCTCTATTACACTAATACTAACTTCTTTAGACACAAAAAGCATGTACAATTTTAACTTTAAATAGAGGCTGATTCGAGTGTAGAGACAGAAGGTAATTTAGATCCTTCACAGAAAGAAAGAAGCAGTTTATAAGTACTGAAATGGTTAGTCTTCACTACTTTATCATTTTATTTCCACTAAATGCTTAATTTAATTTTACTTCTGTTTGGCACTTCTACCTTATTATCTGATCATTTTTTGACCCATTTTTTGTCAGTTTCTTTGTCTTTGTATTTTGTATTTTGAATATGTTTTCTTGTCTGCCACTGTGTCACTGTATCTATAGGTTGTTTTGTCTGCGAACTACTGAAAATGACAGATCACTTTGGATATGAACTATCACACTGAATGAAATGACGAGATGTGAAAGGAAAGACTTTATAAACAATCACCTGAAGAAAGGCATTTTACACCTTGAATAGTTGATAATGATTACACAACATCGCAACAAATGTAAAAATGTGTAGAAACAATTGTAGTCATTCTGAATAAAGTCCACTTTCTATCATGTGTGTTAGTGTGTGTGTGTGCGTATTTGTGTGTGTGTGTGTGTTAGTGCATGAGTGCGTATGTGTGCATGTGTATGTGTTGTGTGTGTGTGTGTTGTTGTGTGTGTTTAAAGAAGTCTCTGATTCTCCACTATTCATTTGAATGTATCCGAACGTACGTTTCACAGATGTTTTGCAATATATTCTTTTAAGTAAAATTCTGTGATACTTTATGACATACATTTTGTGTGACGAATATTTATATTTCTTTTTCTGGATTTTTTCCGTATTTTTAGCATCTATATTATTTTATAAATGAAAATGCTTTTACGACTACTTATGATTTAGTATGCGTTTATTTTTTTTTCTTTCTCTATTCACAGATACATGAATATATTTATTCGCAGCTACATAAATATGTCACATCTAGACATATGAAGTTACACACTATATTAACATACTTTTCTTAATCACTTAATTTTCTATTTAACACGTATATATCTTAGTATTTATGTGTTACATCTTATTTAGTTTTTATGTCTTATTTATCCATCACTGATTATTTTGATCTTTTGCGTTTGTATCTCCATCTTTATCACACGTCCTTCTTCTGTTCCCTACCCACTGCACTATAAGGACACTTAGCTCTTATCCTTTAATATAATTAAGATAATTCATTCGTTCCCTAGCACTTATATATATATATATATATATATATATATATATATATATATATATGCACTTGTTTCAGTCATTAGACTACTGCCTTGCTGGAGCACCGTCTTGGATTTATAGCCAAAAGAATTGACCCAGTACTTCTGACTTTTATAAGCTCGGTACTTATTCTACCATTTCTTTTGCCGAAACGCTATTTTACGAGGACGTAAACCCACCAATACCGGTTGTAAAACGGTGATGGGGGACAAACACAGACACAAAGACAATACACACGTAGACACACACTCACACGCATATACACGATGGGCTTCTTTCAGTTTCCATCTACCAAATTCCTTCACAATCCTTAGTAGAAGATGCCCGAGTTACCACGCAGTGGGACTGAACCCTGAACACTATGTATATGCATATACACAGCCATGTACATGTGTATGTATATATATATATATATATATAATATATATATATATATTATATATATTGTTGCACTTCGGGATAGTTATTATTTTTCTTTTTTTTCCAAATATACACATGCACTATAAATAGTTTTTCTTCACTTGTTTATTACTGTTCTTATTTTGTTATTTTAACTCATGTCTTTTGTCCGGAAATCTTTCGTCATACGTCTGTGTCCTCTTCAGCAACACTTTCCATTTTCGTATGAGTTCTTGCCCCATTTACTCTATTCTCGAGAATATCTATAGTGCATGTGTTTATTTGGCAAAAAAATAATAAATAAAGACCAGGAGTGTTTGCGTGGCTTACCAACCACACTTTTGCAGAAGCAGAAATGATTCAATTGCTACCAGGCTCTTTTGGCAATGTGCCAAGAAGAGGAGGACTTTTTTGTCAGACTTATCACACAGGATGAGTAATGTGTCCATCACTGTGATCCAGACATTAAAGTCCAGCCGAAGCAATGGAAGCATGATAACTCATCACCTCCAAGGAAGGCTTGTATCCAACCCTCAGCAGGCAAGGTGGTGCTCTGACAAAGGGCACCACAATTAACGGGGCATATTATGTTTCTCTGCTATAGAAATTGCGGTAAGCTATCGAAGCAGAGAGGCATAGCATGCTGACCAAAGGAGAACGCTTCCTCCAAGACAACACCCCAGTTCACAATGCGCATGTTGCCCGCCCAGATGAAAGTACTCTCCTGCGAATCTGAAATCCTTCCACATCCCCCTTACTCTCCCAGACTTGTACCATCTGACTGCCACCTCTTACCAACCATGTAATCTTTTTGAATGGGAAGCACTTTTTGGATGATGAAGAACTTATTTCCTAGGTAAGGTCTTTGCCACAGACGCAACCTACCGATATCTACATATGAGGTCTTCATAGCTGCATAAAACAATGGGGGAAGTGTGTCAGCATTGGTGTTGGCTATGTAGAGAAGGATTGATAATTATGCCAAGTTTCGTTTATCCCAGCTCTTGGGAAGTGGGTCAGGGGAAGTCTCTAACGAACACCCCTTGTAGATACAATGGTTGACTATGATGTCTTGCTTTACATTATCTTGTTCCCTGCACTCCCCCATGCGTTGCTGCAGCCGTCTTCCTCTTTGTTGAACGTTAATGCTTCTTCCTCAGAGTCTGCCCGATCCAGTCGTTATACGTATAGGTAGGCAATTCCTAAATCAACCAAGAGTTACATGCCCTTTAGATACCCTCTTCTTGTTTAAGTTATTATAAGTCGCAGCGGCTTACCAGGATGTGGCTGCCGTTGCATGCAAACAGATACTTTGAACCACACGTAAGTGCTGGGTGGCAGGTAGAGACCAAAGCGGACGAGCCAGTCCTATGAGTGTTAAGTGTTCCCTACATCAGAGGTGCCATTCCTTCCAGACACCCCAGACATACCAGACACCCCATCTCAACTAACACCCTGTATTAGAATATATCTCCGGTAATTATCTTTCATTTTCTTTTCTCTTTTTTTTATATCTCGATACTCCCTTGTTTCCTGGAAGTAGTATATTGTTCAACCCTAATAAGTAAATTACTTAAGTAAACCCTTTGCAACTATTGAATATATACCACCTTGAACTCAGTCTCTGAGTTTATTGAAGACACTTCTGAAACCGTAAAACTTTATATTTTGCAAATATAGCAAACACAGCCTTCCATATTTGAAATTTAAATTTCCAATTTCCAAAATACTTCTGTAGCTCGGAATATTGCTTTTTGAATTGATGCACCGGACCAAGTAAGAAACAAATTGATTTTAAACTATTAGCATCCTCTACTTCATAATCGAATGCTAATTAAATCACAACTATAATTATCGATATTCTTAATTCAAAATTAAATAGTATAAATTAGTCTTTGAATGTTTATATTGAGCATATAAAAACGTCCCTTAAAAATTACTTTTTGTACGCCCAGACGTTTCTATATACAACGTCAAATAAATAGTCGTGAATTGAATTGATTTAAATAATACCCAAATCTCATTAATCGAGATTTTATAAATAACTTTAAACAACATCAATAGACTTAAAAAATTTTTTTTTTTCCTATCTTACCATACTTTCTTTCCCTTTCCTCTTTTGCACTGCTTTCGTTAATCGTCCACTTTCACTTTCTCCCGATACACTTTGACGATATCTCCCCCTCTCCTGCATTTATTGATCACAGCGCTCAAGTTGTCCCTCCGCCAATTTGTCTGTTTATTTGTGTATATGTGTGTGCGTGTATCTGTGCGTATGTGTGTGTGTGTGTGTGGGAAAACAATAACAATTATTTAATTTATAGATATCTAAAGAACTATAAAATACTTAAAGGAAACCCCAGCCGTCCAATATTATTTACAATATATGCGTATACACACACACGCACACACACATATATGTATGTATGTATGTATGTATGTATGTATGTATGTATGTATGTATGCACATGCATCTATCTATTTATATTCACATACACACACACACTTACATGTACACCGACGTGCACTTACATGTACACAAGAGTGCCAGTAAATGGATTTTCGTGAGATTCAAAGATGAGTATTCAGTTGTTCAATTAGCACACAAGTGACTGAGTATTTCACGGGCAGACGTACCCTTAAAGTAGTCTTCAATCAAAATTAGCATGGAACAGCGTGCATCTTTGAACTATATATATAATATCCATCTTTCACACTGTCTTTATCCAATTTCTAGAGAGGACATGAAGATTTGGTTAAGGGCTTTCGCGAAAGTATGATGGAACGTTGGACCATATGACAGCAAAATGCATTTCGTTACACTTCGGCCATGCTGCATCTGTTCGCTTGTCTCCAGGAAAGATTGCGGGGTTTCTTGGAAAATATGAATGTAATGGTAGCAGCGTGTTAATGAGATGACTGGGCGCAGCTGTTTTGTTGCTGGCGATTTGGCCCGGTTGACTGGACAGTACGTTTTGGTGACAGTACGTTTAGTCACTGGTGATAAACACATACACGTTCGTGCAGAGATATGCAGATGCACAGAGAAAAAGAGGGAAAGAGAGAGAAAGAGAGAGAGAGAGCGGGATAGAAGGGGGATGAGGGTCGTTACACCTGCAAAGAAACATAATTTGATGCACACATACACACACGTAAACAGAGACAGAAAGTGTGTGTGTGTGTGTGTGTGTGTGTTGTGTGTGTGTGTGTGCGTGTGTGTAAGAGAGAGAGAGAGAGAGAGATAGAGAACGAGAGACACGTTAAAATGCTTGCTGTCAAATAATACAGCAATGAATCAACGACGCCAAGAGAGCCATGCCAAAACGGCCACTGCAAAACAGCTGTACGAAGACGACTGCACGAAAACGGATAAGGCAAAATAGCTTTACGTAAACGGCTCCAAGGAAATGGCTGTACGGAAAGTGCGGTACCAAAACGGCTGTACTGTACTGTCGAATAACCATGTGTCAAGGTACTTAGAGCGGAGATAGCTAGGTAAGTCGAAGACGGAGGCAATAGGGAGATCGAGTGAGGTTGTCAGTTTAGTGGATTTAGGTGAGGATATGGTGTCTAGATAGTGGGATTAACTCTGTGCAAGCTCTTTCTTCCCATCGAAAAGATTCAGGCACAAAGCATCGCTTGATTTATAACATATCTATAAACATCTCTATTATAAGTTGTATAATACGGCTGGCTGTAATCGAGAAAGGCAAAACTCCCAATGACACATTCCATGATGCAATGAGATCCTGCGTTTGCATGTCTGGTAAGCTCTTATAACACCTGCTGCATGTTGCTCCCATCGTTGTCACATCTGTGCAAAAGAGTGGAGAAGGACACCAGCAGGAATAAAAATCCATATCCGTGCTACTCATATATAAAAGAACAATGAAACGATGTCATGACTCGAAATCGAGTTGCAGCCATCATTTTTTTTTTGTTTTTTGTGTGTGCTTCATTATAGGAGTATGAAGTATAAGTAAAGGCATTAGTGGTTAGAATATTCTGCTCACGATCGTAAGTGTGTGAGTTCGATTCCCAAAAATGCTCCAGTCCACTCAACTGGCAAAAATGAGTGGTACCTGTCATTCAAAGGGCCAGCCGTGATGTATTCTGCATCATGGTGAATCTCACTGAGAACTTCATTAAGGCCAAGTGTATCTGCGAAGTGCTCAGATTTTTAGAAGTTAATTTTGCTAGCAGGCTGTTCCGTTGATCTGATCATCTGTAACAATCGTCATCATAGCTGATTGAGTACCGATTATGTACTCACATCTGACTACAGACAATAACAAGCTTCGTGATGCAATAACTGATCTAGTCAACAACAACAACAACGAAAACATAACACAATGTCTTCTTTAAAGCGATTATTCTTTCCCGTTATTAAACCCCTACTGCTTTATCACTCTTATTCTTTTCCCATTTCCGAATCGTCTTCCATTTTATAACCTCCGATATGCTCTACCTGTAAAACTTTAAAACTATCTGCATCATTCTCCATTGTCGCAAGTTATTATGGAATGGGAACGAAGAAAACGTTTCCCGCTCTCTTATGTAAAACTTTTCCCAGAAACTACGAACACTCAGCTAACATCACACAGATTTAAGAAACTTAATGCTTTAGCAATAAATACAATTTCTGTTAAATATATGTATATCCAATACATATGTATGTATTATCGAAGGAGATTAGTAATAGCCTGCTGACGCATACCATTATTAACCTCCTTGGATATACACATACCACACACACACACACACACACATACGTACATACATAATACATACATACATGTGTGTATGTGTATGTGTATGTGTATGTGTATGTGTGTGTGTGTGGTGTGTGTGTATACGCACTCAATATCTCCCTCTCCATCTCTTTCCTTCTTGCTGGAAAATAATATATGATAAAACCTTTGCCATACTTATGTAAGGTTTCTGTTTCATTTTTACATTGAATTTCCATAACTTGTCATAGGATATAAGATGATATCATATCACTATATCGATATTATGTTTATCTATCTATTTTATGATGATTCCATATTTAAAAGAAAACATATCATATACATATTCTGCTACATTATTTTAATGATGTAATCTCAAACCACCATAATATACTGCTGGAAAATTCTACAAAACAAGTGGTGACCGAGCACTTATAGAATTTGCTAAAGAGACAAGTGCAACATTTACGCTTTAATATTAAGTAAATGGATATTATTTGCTCACTGTGAAGTGTTGTAGATTGCGAATAAGTACAATGACCTCAAACTGAGATAGTAATGTAGGTTCGACTCTCAGTTAAGTCATTTAATTTGCTAATTTTATTACCGCCTGGCTATCTGTGAGATAGATTGGTAGAGAGGGTGTGAATTGAAGTGTTTTAATATATTGCATAGCAACAAACACACGGTATCCCGATTTTAGATTCCTCATTGAAAGTGCGATAAAGAGCTACTCTACTGCATCGATTTAAGGTGAGGAGATTGTGCTTCTTTCGTTTTACATATTTGTGAGAAGCAAAGGTATGCATGGGAGTAGGTTTTTGCATCACCGAAAATAAATCTCCGTTGGCAGCCGGTTTGACCAATGTGGAAGTTGAGATAACTCTCAACTTAAACAGGTTGGCCCTTGAGCCGAAAGTATCAAAGAGAGGCTCATTGTTGTGATGCAAATTAGAAGAACCAATCGCCACAAGTAGGATTGATTACGAACCACCTAAGGGTCTTATACGTTGGAAATGCTGTGTAACTAATGGCCTTTTTTTGTATATTACTATTGCTCCATTAATGTTATAAGTTCAAATATCAACGCGGTTGATTCTGCCTCTCATCGTACAAAAAGAGATGATGATAGATGAAATAAGTATCAACCAAGAACTACGATTGATTTGTATGCGAATAGGGGTCATCTAAAAACTTGTGATGCTCGACCATTGCCGACAACCCATTTTCTTTCACCGCCATCGCTAGGTTCTTAGTCGAAATTCTACAATCGACATGCGTTGCTATTAATTATTTCATAATGAATAAAGAAGGTATTTTATCCTCGCGTTCTCACTCACAATAGCGAAAATATACACGCACTAATACACACATAGAAATGCAAACACAAACATTTGAAGCAATAAGGAATACTCTATGACAAGAGTCCACAACCAGTGAGCCGTGGATCATCCACAACCGGGCCTCACAAAATAAAGGAATTTTAAGATAGATTTTATTTGTATTTTATTGACTGTCGCAGATTGCAGGTTTTACTGCATAATATATATGCAATAAATAATAAATCTCTGAACGAGGTATGGACAGTAACTGCACGACAATGTGAGATATATTTGCCATCTCAATATGGCGAACCACTAAGGGTGGATGTTACTGTAGCTTGTAGCCCCAGGAGAACATCTCCTCCAGCTGGCTATAGGCACACTTTCTGTGCCCTATCGGTATTTGCAAAGGGAGGTCATCCTCCCTTTGCAAATACATATAGACATACATAAATACATACATATTATTATAATATGTAATATATATAAATGCATGTCCGTATACATGTTGTGTATATATATATGTATTATATATAATATGTATTATATATATATATATATATATATATAATATATATATATAATTGATAGATAGATAGATAGATAGATAGATAGATAGATAGATAGATAGATAGATAGATAGATAGATAGATAGATAGATATAGATGCATTAAGGACTTCATATATATATATATATATATATATATATATAATAAACCATCTAATAGATATTGAATATCCAATATGCTACTGGATGTATACCTACGTATTTTTAACGAAGTGCTTATTACTGCATGGCAATATTGCAATTGAATACTAGGTATAGGGGGAGTATTATGGAAACACGATGTAAAACGCAGCCGACGGATATATCTCCTGAGAGTGACTTTACTTACCACAGGATACAATACCATTGATTATAATAACACCTTAAAATGAAGTTCTTACTTTTCCTTACCATGTCTATTACATTACATTACTTCATTTTTTATCTTTACCAATTTTACTCTATCTTATATTATTTCTCCTACTCTATTACCACACGTTAGTTCCTAATATTTGCACTCACTGAGGCTCAACCATTACCCAATGTTTGTTCATTCCTGTGCATCACTGACGTGATAAGGATGCCTTGAAAGATTCTGAGGCCTCATGTTATACTCATGTGTACACTCATCTATTATTCATTCTGTACACTCATTTATTATTCATTTATCTGTACACTCATGTATTATTTCTTCATCTCTATATATCTGCTTACATATTTATTCGTTTACTTGTACCACTTAAACACATGTTTGTTATCATTTAATAAATAGATATATGGAATGTTTACTGGCCGTCGTTTGTCGATTTATATCCTCTCCATTTTCTATTTTCTCTCTCTCTCTCTCTCTCTCTCTATAATATAATATATATAATAGATATAATATATATATAGATATATAAATATCATAGATATATATATATAATATATATAGATATATATATCTTTATATATATTTATATATAATTTATATATATTATATATGTATGTAATATACAGTCTTATATATGCATTAAAGTCAAAATAAGTAACATGATGTCAGGTAGTAATGCATTCCGACCGTTTCAAGCGGATTCGTTTAATTAAACAATGTAATTATTACATCAGTTTAAATAGGGCGCTATCTTCAGCTGCGCGAAATATGGATTTTCAACAGACAAGATATATTAAAATATTTTTCTTAAATACTTTAACAGACCAACAGGATGAAAGAATTTCATGTTGTCACTATTGCAGCAAGAATAGCTAAGAGAAGAACAAACTACAATTTTAGAGTGGCATGGAACTCAGTGGGGTCATAGTGTTGTAATTCATTTCCAATTTATCTATCTTATCATCAACAAAATCTAAGACTAGAAGGCTGCATTTATTTAGAATAAAGAGCAAAGTGAGTTGACAGCTCATAGCTGGCTGCTGGTCATAAATTTCATACTGTCACAAGTAGCTTTCAACCCACAAAAAAAAAGAAAGAACACTTTAGAACAAGTCAATTAGATAGTAGTACGTGTCTATAAAAGATGTAGGGGTGACCATATTTCATGACGTTGTTACCAGTTAAAATGATATACAATATGAAACTTAGGATGCTACAATGAGACCCAGGAAAACATTAGGGGCGCAGTGGGAGAACGTTTATGAACAAATATTATGTTGTATAAAAATAAAAGTTTTAAAAATTCTAGAAAGGGACAGCATAACTATGTTAGTTAAGAGAGAAATGTAAATCAATTTAAACATTAAAAAGAAGATTACTATTATATGTGTATATATATGTGTGTGTGTGTGTGTGTGTGTGTGTGTGTGTCCGTGTGTGTGTGTGACGTATATGTATAAATTTATATATATATATGTGTGTGTATGTGAGTGTGTGTGTGTGTACGTACGTATGTATTATACATGTTATAATGAAATTATATATTATGCACGCTTGTTTTTTTATGTGTCAAGGTTCGGCGTTTTAAAAATATGAACTAAATTACACTCAAATCATTAAAATGCTGTCTTAATTAAACCAAATACACATTAAAGAACCTACTTCTATACGATGTGATGTGGTCACCTCTAAACGGTCTTTCATGAAAAAACTGCTCGAAAAGAATTGACATTGGGTGGAACCCAAACCCAAACTGAAACAACAACAACAGCAACAAATAATGAATTCACTTACTTTCCTTACTGTGTGTCTAGCCTCCTCCCATCTCTATACCACATTGATCTTCGCTTGGCATTTCTTGTTTTTCGCTTTCATTGATAAGAATGGTGGTGGAGATGCTAAGAAATGAACAAACGAAAACGTAAAAGAAAGCAAGTGATAGGAGGGAAAGAAAATGGAACGAGAAATAAGAATGGTAGGAGGAAACGAAGTAGTAGTAGTAGTAGTAGTAGTAGTAGTAGTAGTAGTAGCAATAAGTAAAAGGTACAGCATGGAGGGAGAAAACGAAGGAAGAAGAAGAAGAAGAAGAAGAAGAAGAAGAAGAAGAAAAAGAAGAGAAGAGAGAAGAAGAAAGAAAAGAAGAGAAGAAGAAGAAAGAAGAAGAGAAATAGAATAATAATAATAATAATAATCATCATAATAACTAATAATAATAATAATAATAATAAATGCCCTGATACAGTACCAGGCATTGCTCTCATGGCCTCCTGATCTTAACTGATTGGAAGTGTTATCACATGTAACATTGTTTTGTCTTGGTATAAAAGATGGGCTACAGCAAAATATTCTGCTCATACCACAGATTTGCTTGTCAGTTGTTTTACCTTAACCAGTGAGCATGTCCCTTAGTGGCTGACGAATGTGCATCTCTGATCACGAGCAGAAGTAGTGGGGGAGCATCATAGCCATGTGTTGAGGGGATTCTTTGGGGTTTGAATAATTCCACCTCTGGAAACATGGGTGGTTCTTTCAACATCCTTAAACAACCCCTTATTCAGGGACCTTTTGAGCAGGATGGGCTACTAACCTGAAGAAAATTCTAACTGGGCCCCCACCTGCAAGGTCATGTGCTGTTTATCTTGATATGATCACCATGTCCGCACCTATGGTTGTGATGCACATGTGCCTGGTGTTATTACTAGCATGTATTTTAATTTAACTTAAAAAAAAATATTTTTAAATGAACGAACTAGTGAGTTTAGTTTAATGGCCTACCAATGTATACTATGAGTTTCTTTGCCTAGGAGTCGGGAAGACCCTTGGCAAGAAATGGGAAGCAAATTTTGAAAGAAGAAACAAAATGAAGAAAAATAATAATGACCCACCCTGAAGACCTGAAGTGTAACTGAAGGAGAAAATGTAACCATTCTGTGGGAAATTTCCAGTACATACAGCCCACCCAGGACCGGGCCCCCGAACCCCATAAAGAGGCCAACACGAAACCGATATTGTTGTGAAAGACCACAAAACAATAAAGGTTGCTTATTGATCGACATGAGCATCCCCTGTGATCATAATATCTCATCGAAAGAGTTTGACAAGCTCAGAAAAATATAAAGACTACTCATTGAAATGAGAGAAAAATGTGGAACTCAAGGCGGTTACACATACCAGTGATCGTAGGAGCACTAGGATGATCAAGAAGGGAACCGAAATTATATGAGAATGATCCCTGGCTTACCATCCTGCAAGAAGTGCAAAAGATTGTCTTAACTGGTACATCACACGTATTGAGAAGAGCATTGTCGATGTGAGAACTGTTGCTGCTCATGTATTTTAATTTAACTTTAAAAAAAAAAAATAATAAAAAATGAACGAACTACTGAGTTTGGGTTTAATGGCCTACCAATATACACTATGAGTTTTTTGCCCTAGGAGTCGGGAAGACTTGGAAGAAATGGAAGAAAATTTGAAAGAAGAAAAAAAAAAGTAATAATAATATAATTAATAATAATAAATAATAATAATAAAGAATAATAATAAATGCCTGATGCAGTACCAGACAGTGACTTTCATGGCTCCTGATCTTAACTGATTCGAAGTGTTATCTTGTACATTGTTTTGTCTTGGTATAAAAGATGGGCTACAGCAAATATTCTGCTCAATACCACAGATTTGCTAGTCAATTGTTTGACCTTAACCATTTGAGCATGTCCGTTAGTGGCTGACGATATTTGCATCTCTGATCACGAGCGAAAGTAGTTGGGGAGCATCATAGCCATGTGTTGAAAGGAATTCTTAGAGGTTTGGATAATTCACCTCTGGAAACATGAGTATTTCATTCAACATCTTTAAACAACCTTTCTTCAAGGACCTTTTGAGCGGGATGGGTTACTTGACCAAAAGAAAATTCTAACTAGGCCCCACCTGCAAGGTCCTATGCCGTTTATCTTGATATGAGATCACTATGTCGCGCACACATGGTTGTGATGCATGTGTCTAGTGTACCCTTATCAAATGGGTAGTCATGATGAGTATACTGGGCTTCGTATAATTTACCCCAGTGCCACTTTGATGGTATGCACTGCTCTCACTCTAATAATAAATAAATAAATAATAATAAGAAATAATAATAATAAAAATAATAATAATGAGAAGAAGAAGAAGAAGAAGAACAAACAACAAAACAACAACAACAAACAACAACAAGATAAAGAGCAAGATGAAGAAGATAAAGAAAGAAGAAGAAGAAGAAGAAGAAGATAGAAGAAGAAGAAGAAGAAGAAGAGAAGAAGAAGAAGAAGAAGAAGAAGAAGACGAAGAAGAAGAAGATACAAGAAGAAGAAAGAAGAAGAAGAAAGAAGAAAGAAGAAGAAGAAAAGAGTTATGTTGACTGAAAAGGAAAAGAATGGTGAAGGTATTGAACGCTAAAGATTAAAAGAAGAAAGAAAAAAGAAAGAAAGATAGAAAGAAAGAAAGAAAGAAAGAAAGAAAGAAGGAAAGAAAGAAAGAATGAAGGAAGAAGGAGGAAAGAAAGAAGCAAGAAAGAAATAGAAGGAAGGGCAAAAAAGAACGAAAGAAAAGAAGTAAAGGATTAAAGCTGTTGACCATCGAAATTAAGTGGTATGATTGACAAGATAGTGAGATGAAGTGACTAACTTCTGAAGTAATTAGAAAGAAGAAACATCGAGAAACATGAATGAAGTCAATAAGCATAGAGACACAATTATAATTAAGCGACATATCTGTTTCGTCCATTAGTTTTAGTCCATACTATCTATATAATTGGGAGCGGGGGGCAGGTACGTGTGGCTGTTACACATACGAGCGTACACCGAGCCCACAGACACAGACACACATATATTATGTAAGCATGCATGTATGCATACATAAATGTATACGCACACATGTATATAAATGTTTGTATTTGTGTATATGTGTATATACATGCATGTATGCGAGTGCGTTTGTGTAAAAAATGTATATAAATATAAATAAATAAATATATATATATATATATATATATATATATTTATGGATATATGTATGTATATCCATATATATAAATACATATATATACACATATATATATGTGTGTGTGTGTGTGTGTGTGTGTGTGTGTGTGGTCTATGTGCTTACCCTGTGCATTCCTCTCCATGTATTTATTTCTTTTATCCGTCCATTATCCTCTCCCCTCCACGCCAAATTTTCACTCTCTTTCTGTCTCTCTGTCTCTCTCTGTCTTTCTTTCTCTCTCTCTCTCTCTCTCTCTCTCTCTCTCTCTCTCTTTTTCTACATATTTATGAATATGATACTCACACACGCACATAAATGCATATATAAGCTCATATATATATATACATGTGTGTGTGTATGTGTGTGTGTGTATGTGTGTGATATGCATAGAAATACGTGAAAGTATACAAAATATTCAAATATATATTCAATATGCACAAAATACACACATCTATATATTATATATTTTCATATTTATATATTGCATTTTGTATATATATATATATAATATATATGATGTATGGTAATATATATGTGTATTTATATCTAAATATAATATAAATATAAATATATATATATATATATATATATATATATGTATGTATATATGCATCTATTTAAATATGTACATGTACATATAACCTATCTATCTACACGCCATTCTGTTTGAAGAAATACAAAGATCGCTCCCGTGTGCTGTGCTTAAGAAGGAATTTTCAGTCACTTCAGACGAGGCTAAAATTTCTCAAAGCGTGTCCCAGTGTGTCGTTGCCATCATATCTTTTGGGCTTCGAAGTGCTGTGTTTGTAAGAGCGACTATGCGTGTATAAGTGTTTGTATGTGTGTGTATATTCACGTATGACTATAATGACGTTTTAGAGATGATTATCAATTCATTGTGAATATGTGGGGGGAAGTACGAATAATTATATATATAATATATATATGTATGTACTTATATATATATATATATATATATATATATATATATATATATATATATATATATATATACATATATAATGTATATATACATATACACATGTGTGTATGTATGTATTTGTGTAGGCTGAGAGCAATGAGTATGTATCGTTATCACTGATCATTTAGAAGTAAATTGCCTGTGTGTACGAGTGTGTTTGTGTATCAGTGTACGTCTAAGTTGCTCTATTCACATTCCCTCTCTTTCTTTCTCTTCCTCTCTCTCTCTCTGTCTCACTCTCCACAGATACTACAGATCCCACGCAAACACAGTCGCCTCTGTGTATGTGTGTGTGTGTGGGCGTGTATGCATGTATAGGCGTGACTGTGTGGTAAGAAACTTGCTTCCCAACCACATGGTTCGGATTTCAGTCCCACTGCGTGGCACCTTGGCCAAGTAATTTCTACTGTAACCTCGAGCCATCCAAAGCCTTGTGAATGAATTTGGTAGACGGAGACTTAAAGAAGCCCTTTATATTGTATGTATATATATTATATATATATATATATATATATATATATATATGTGTGTGTGTGTATATGTATATATATATGAGACCAAACTGTACGTACACCGATATAATTTTATATATGAAAAATGCAAAAATGGGACAAGAAGGCAAAACATCCAGACAGACGATACAAAGAAAACAAGGACAGGTCATTCGGAGTTTTTTCCTCAGTCGAGTTACAGATCATCTTTGCCATTTCGGCTGATTATACTCGAGATTGCTCCAATTTGACTATCCCCAAGGAAAAACTAATCTAAGAGCATTAGATTCCTTGCAATAAAGGCAGCGAATGTATTCGAAAACAAGGACGGAAAAACCGGAGAAATGTTACACAAATACAAATGCAAATAACAGGATATAACAACATGTTTATATATATATATATATATATATATATATATATATATATATATATATATATATATATATATATATATATAATATATATATTTATATTTATTTTATATATATATTTTGTGTGTGTGTGTGTGTTTGTGTCTGCGTCTGTCCCTTCACCATTGCTTGACAACCTATTTCTTTACTACTCACAGGGGGCTAAACACAGAGGGGACAAACAAGGACAGACAAACGGATTAAATCAATTACATCGATCCCAGTGCGTAACTGGTACTTAATTTATCGACCCCGAAAGGATGAAAGGCAAAGTCGACCTCGGCGGAATTTGAACTCACAACGTAATGACAGACGAAATACGGCTACGCATTTCGCCCGGCGTGCTAACGTTTCTGCCAGCTCGCCGACATTTGACAACCGACGTTTGTGTGTGTAGGTTCTCGTAACTTAGTGGGTCGGCAATAGAGAACCGATAGAATAAGTACCAAGCTTACGAAGAATACGTCCGGGCGATGATTTCTTCAACTAAAACGCCCGTGCTCCAGCATAACCACAGTCAATAGTAATAAAGAACATCGAAGGTGAAGTATAAGAAAAAAAACAATGTTTATTAGAGTGACGCCCAGGAAAACTGAAGTAACTCTTCGAGTATATATGTATTCTTTTTAATTCTTAGGTTTTTTTTAGTTATTTGACTGCGGCCATGCTGGAGCACCACCTTCAGTCGAGCAAATCGACCCCAGGACTTATTCTTTGTAAACCTAGTAATTATTCTATCGGTATCTTTTGGCGAACCACTAGGTTACGGGGACTTAAACACACCAGCATCGGTTGTCAGGCGATGTTGGTGGGACAACACATACACACAAACATACGCGCACACATACACACACACACACACACACACGCATATATGACAGGCTTCTTTCAGTTTCCGTCAACCAAATCCACTTAAAAGGCTTTGGTCGGCTCGAGACTGTTAGTAGAAGACACTTGCCCAATGTGCCACGCAGTGAGACTAAACTCGGAATCATGTGGTTGGTAAGCAAGCTACTTATCACTCAGCCATTCCTATGTGCATGAATGTATGATGCGTTCTTTTATTCTTCATACTTTTTCATTCATTTGATTGCGGCCATGTTGGAGCACCGCCTTAAAGGGCTTTAGTCGAACAAGGACTTATTTTTGATAACCTCAGATTCTTTTGTTGAACTTCTAGTATTACCGCGACGTAAACGCACGAACACCGGTTATCAAGTGGTGATGGGAGGACAAACACAAGCCCAAACATATATACACACACACACACACACACACACACACACACACACACACGCACACACTCACACACGCACACGCACATACACACGCACATATATATATATATTTGACAGGCTTGTTTTAGTTTCTGTCTATCATATCCACTCACAAAGCTTTGGTCGGCCTGAGGCTACGGTAGACGACACTTGCTCAAAGTGCCACGTAGTTGAACTAAACCCGAAACCATGTAATTGAGAAGCAAGCTATTTACCACACTGTCACACCTGCACCTGTATGTATGTATGTTTCTTCTAATTTTTAATTATTGTAAATCTTCCACTGAGGAGGGGACGCTGGTTTCCAACAAAGATACAAGGTTCCATCTTTGGGGTGTAATTTGCTCAGACAAATTCACATTTGGAACTTGAGAAAAGTTTTGCGTATTTTTACTGTTCCACTCACAGATTGTACTTGTAACGTGCGAATTAGCCGGGCGATTTCTCTTTCTGAAAATCACTGTTTAGCCAAATTCCCCTTTCAGCATTTACTAATAAAACCTAGTTCTCTCTCTCTTTCTCTCTCACTTACTCTGTCAGGTATGTTTACATTGTGCTGTGACAGGGGCGTAAATGAAAATTCAAAAGTTGTTTGCTGTGAGGAATAAAGAATTATGGTTCGAGGTGCAAGCAAATACTTATCTGTGTGGTATGAAGCTTGCCAACCACATGGTTCTAGGTTCGGTTCCACTGCGTGGGACCTTGGGGAAGTGTCTTCTGTTATAACCGGGCCGACAAAATCCTTGTGAGTGGATTCGGTAGACGGAAACTGGAAGAAGCCCTTTATATATATATATATATATAATATAATAATATATATATATATATATATATATATATATATATATATATATATATATGTATATAGATATATATATGTGTGTGTGTTGTGTGTGTGTATGTGTGTGTGTGTGTTTGTGTGTGTGTATGTGTGGTGGTGTCTGTGTGTCTGTGTTTGTCCCCAGTCATCGCTTGACAGCCGATGACGGTATGTTTATATTCCCGTAACTGAACGGTTCGGTAAAATACACCGATGGAATAAGTACAGGCTTGCAAAGAATAAGTCCTGGGTCCGATTTGTTCAACTAACACCCCTTATGGTGGTGCTCCAGCATGGCCGTAGTCAAATGACTGAAACAATTAAAAGAATAATATATATATATATATATATATATATATATATATATATATATATATAATATATATACATATATGGAGAGAGAGGAGATAGAGAGATAGGTAGATAAGATTGATAGATAGATTGATTGATTGATTTATAGAGATTTAGATATAGACACACACACAAACACAATATATCATGTGTAAAACATACATATATATGTATGTATATATATATATATATATATATATATATATATATATATATGTTTGTATATACCTTCATATAAATATGTATATATAAATGTATATATACATATATGTGTTTCGTGTGTGGGTGGGTGGATGTGTGTGTATGTATGTATGTATGTATGTGTGTGTTTTGTTTGTGTGTATACGTATATATATATATATATATATATATATAGCTGATCGGCTTAAGCGGGGCAGGGTCGTTGTTTATTTATAATACATTCAGGCCTGCTGATGAGTACGTAAGTATGAAATCACTGTGATACAGGTCTATATTTTTTTAAATGTCTTACTTTGAAAAATTGCATTCGGTGGGATTAGTAATATTTTTGGTAGAAATGACTAATTGTCCCTCTTAGCGTTTGGCATGTATGTATAATGCCTTCTGGCATGTATGTATAATGCCCTCTATATATAAATATATATATATATATATATGGGCACGCATTCAGAGAGAGAATGCATGTGTGTGTGTGTGTATGTGTGTGTGAAATATCGAGTGTAACTAACACAAAATTAACCATGTCGAAGTTCTTTTTCTCTTTCCACTGCCTACAGATGTTGGACTAATCAACGTCATAGACAGTTTGCCTATAGCCGAAGAAGGCGAATTCCTTTGAAATCCTCAGTGACCAATAATAAATCTCGATTTCGAACACGTGTTTACATCAAACAGATGAAAACCTTCAACGTTTTTGGCATCACTTGGAAAAACAGTACGCAAGCTCCGCATCGATATCTATCACTACATAGCTTTTAAAGATCAAAGTGTAAAGAACCGAGCGAAGAACGGAAAGAGGTACTTGTAATCTTCTTGTCCGGACATGCCAGAAGCGCTACCATTTCAGTTTTAATTTTTCGCTATGTCCCTACATAGCTCGCTACAATATCACTACGAAGAGGTAATTAGTTAGTCTCCGGCCGCTAAAAAGCTTGTCGCTACTTATAGATTCAGCGGAGGAAATGCAGGCAAGGAACGGTCGTGAAAACAACGTGCAAAGAAAAGGAGATTGATAGATAGATAGATAGATAGATAGATAGATAGATAGATAGATAGATAGATAGATAGATAGACAGAGAGACAGATAAACAAGCAGACAGATAGATAGATAGACAGATAAGCAGACAGACAGATAGATAGATAGAGATAGATAGATAGATAGATAGATAGATAGATAGATAGATAGATAGATAGATAGATAGATAGATAGATGGATAGATAGATAGATGGACGGATCGGTAGAAAAACAGATAGTTAGATAAAAAGATAGATAGATTAAGAGGGGGATAAGTAGGCAGATAAGTAGGTAGGTAGGTAGGTAGGTAGGTAGGTAGGTAGGTAGGTAGGTAGGTAGGTAGGTAGGCTGGTAGGTAAGTTGGTTGGTAGGTTGGTAGGTTGGTAGGTAGGTATAAATGATATGTAGGCTATATATCTCTTGGGACATTTCCATTGTCAGTGCACGTATATATGTATATGTATATGTCTCTTCGTGCCAATATATTCATACTCATATATATTCTAATTCGCATATATGTGTGTATGTATATATATATTATACATATATATAGATAGATATGTGTCGGTGTGTGTGTATGTGCGTGCATGTGTGTGAATGTGTGTATAATCGTTTTAAATTGAATCATTGACCCTACAAGAGAATAGTCCAATTCCTGGGGTCTGTCTCGGGCATTCGCCAGCTACATAATGCTGCCGAACCGAAATTGTTATGATATTTACAAGAAAATATCCATACATATATATTTATAAATTATATATATGTATATATAAATATAAATATGCAAGTGTGTGTGTGTGCGCGCGTGCATCTGTGTGTATGTGTGTGTGTACGTGCATGTGTATGTGTGTGCGTGGGTTTGTGCGTGCGTATGTTTGTGTATGTTTACACACACGCACACACACACATACATACACACACATACACACACACACACATACACACACACACATACACACACACACACATATATATATACATATACAGTTTTGATTGGGATTGGACAGCCACCAGAAATGATGTCATCAACTGTCTCATTGCGCAAAGTTTCACATTTTGCATTTGGCTTTTGAGCCTATTTGAAATAAAATACGTTGGAATAAGATAAGATAAAAAAGAAAGATAAGTTGGTAAATTTACGTCTAATCGTGTGAGTATTTTGAAAGCACACTTAAAGTTTATTATCAAGTCGAATCAATGTGATGTAATACGGTAAACTCGAATGTTTGAATATTATATGAAATCGACCAGGACTGTAGCCATCTACACCCAAGGCTTGCGTCTCACAAGCGAGCCTTTAGTTAAAGACAAGATGCACTAGCAGTTGGCGTCACCCGGGTTCGCGTCCGCGGTTCCATGCTCGCCGTGACGCCAACTTACTCGACCAAGTAACGGCTAGTCGCCTCACCGGCGATTGAATAACATGCAATTGTAAGTCTAAAAACGGCTTGCACAGCAATTCACAAACCCTCTTCACCCTACTGATACGATCTAGACCAGTGCTTTTCAACCAGGGTTCCGCGGAACCTTAGGGTTCCGCCAGTACAGTCCAGGGGTTCCGCAAGAAGTTACAAAACTGCTAAAATCGGCAGTAATTTTTAATTCTCCTGTGCAGATATGTGTGCATAAGACTATTAAATTATTGCACAGGGGTTCCTCGAGCCAGTGGAATGTCTCCTTGGGGTTCCACTCCAGCAAAACGTTTGAAAAGCACTGATCTAGACAGACGTCTTGCCAGCTCAAGAATATTGGAGCATCATGATCTCAAACACAAGCGAAAGATACCCAAAATATTCAATGCTGATGTCGACTTTGCCTTTCATCCTTTCGAGGTCGATGAATTAAGTACCAGTGAAACACTGATGCTGATATAATTGACTAGTCCCCACCCCATAAATTTGAGCCTTGTGCCTCCAGTAGAAAAGGATTATTATTATTATTATTATTATTATTATTATTATTATTATTATTATTCAGTAGTTTTAGTTTTATAGCGTGCTTTCACTTCACTACCGAGCGCAGCTCTGTGTGCCTTGGGTATGTGCTGTGATTTGTTGTGATGCTCTGATGGTTATTGTATGGAAAGTGTTCTGCGTAGGATGTGTGCAGTGCCTAGTAGTGCAATTTTCTGTATGTTATGTGTGTTTGTAAGTCCTGGTGTTTTTGTTATGTATTTGTCTGAATATTTTTTTATCATGTCTAATGCACCTACTATGATAGGAATTGTTTCTGTTTTCAGATTCCACATTCTAGTTACCTCTATTTCCAGGTTTTTGTATTATGAGAGTTTCTCCATTTCTTTTAGAGACACGTTGTCATCTGCCGGTATTGATACATCAATTAGAAAGCATTTTTTTCTTCATGATCTCTGACAACTATATCTGGTCTGTTGGCCTTAATTTCTCTATCTGTGTGTATCAGCATATCCCAGAGTATGGTTGCTTTCTCGTTTTCTGTGACCTTTTCTGGTGTGTGCCTATACCATCTTTTTTCTGTTGTTATTCCATAATGTTGGCATAGCTTCCAATGTATGTAGGTTCCAACTCTGTCATGTCTGTGAATATATTCCTTCTTAGCCAGGACTGGGCAGCTAGAGATAATATGATTTATTGTTTCTTGTCCACCTCCACATATTCTGCAATTACTTGTAATATTTCTTTTCATTACATGTTTTTGGTAATTTCTGGTGGGGAGGATTTGGTCTTGTGTTGCAATTAAAAATCCCTTTGTTTCTGCTTTGAGTCCTGAGCTTCTCAACCATTGCTGGGATTTTTCTTTGTCTATTTCTTTTGCGTTTAGTTTAGTCCAGTATTTACCATGAAGGGGCTTTTCTTGCCATCGCTTTATCATGGTTCGTTGCTGTTCTGTTTTTAGTTTGGATTTCATTTGTTTTATAGCTTTTGTTGTTTCTTCATCATCTTCCTCTTCTTCTTCATATTTATTAGGTGGTATGATTTCTTGTTTGTATTTGTCAGCTTCCTTAAATACTGAGAACAGTTTTTTGTTTTGCTCGTGTTTTGCCGCTATTTGAATCGGTTTTCCTTCCTTCTGAAGTAGATATTTTTGCAGTCCTATGATGGTTATTTTATAGTAGTTTTCCAGCTGTATAAGGCCTCTACCACCTTCTATA
>NC_043005.1:51887668-51920168 GCF_006345805.1 Octopus sinensis | reverse complement strand
TTTACACACGTATATATATATGAATGTGTGTGCATGCATGCTAAATAGGTAGATAAAATCATACCTACCTATATATGCACATAGATACACACATATACACATCCATCCACCCACATATATATATATATATATATATATATATATCCATATATATATATATATATATATATATTATATATATATATACATATACATATATTCATATACATAACTACCTACCTATACGTGTATATGTGTGGTTGTGTGCGTATACATGTATGTATATATATATATATAATATATATATATTAGATAATATTGTGTGTGTATTATATTTATGTATGTATGTACATACACACACGTACACATATAATTTATTTGTTGGGGTTTTAAAGAAAAGAGTTTCAAACTGGCAAAATGAAAATGAATAACAAGGCTAAGAGAAAACAAAAAATAGAGATAATAATAAAAATAAAAATTGGATAAAAAAAATAGAGAATATTCACGAAAAAAATTTGATAGAGGAAAATACGAAAAAGAAAGAGAAAGAAAACTAAATATCAGATACAAAACAAACAAAAAGTACAAAGTTGAATTTAACAGCTAATATAATACGATCTACCTCGTAAGTAGAATAAGCTAAACAATAAATTTGATGAAAACCAATGAAGAGGAGAGGTAACAAATTGACAGAACAAAAGAACTCACGCAGAGGGAATAAGGCGAGATAAACACAAGAAAAAAAAAACCAACGGTAGCAGACGATAGCAAATATCTATCTATATGTCTACATATATATATATATATATATATATATATATATATATATTATAATATATATATATATATATATAAACATGTATATATTAGTATAAATATGTGTGTATACGTATATTCATACCTATATGCATACACACACAATAACATTATATATATATATATATTTATATACACACATGTATTTATATAGGTATTTATTATATATATATATATATATATATATATATAATATAAATACATATATCTATATATATATATATATTATACATACATATATAAATACATACATAACTACATACATACACAACACTATATAATATATATAATATAATATATATAATATATATATATATATATATATTTATATATATATATATATATATATAAGTTGACAGTGGGGAAACGAAACAATGAATAAAAACAAAATGGCTTCTGTTCTATCAAGAGCTTAACTCGGGGATTTCTGAAACGAAATATTATTAAGTTAAACAGAGCTGGACTGTCTCTCTCCCAATTTCTCTCAATATCAGTCTCTGAGTCTTTATTCTCCCTCTCTTACCCTCTCTCTCCCTCTCTCGCTCTCTCTCTCTCTCTCTGCCTCTCTCTCTTCCTTTCTCCCTCTCCCTCTCCCTTTCTCTCTCTCTGTCTCTCTATCATTCTCTTACAAATAAACAATAACAAATCGTCACAATATCACTATCAGTAAGTCAACGAGACGAGAACGTGGGTAGGGGAGCGATTCGATTTTTTTTTTGTTTGATTTTTTTTTTCATCGTTTCTGATTATTTTTTTAAACCTAAACCAATAAATATATTATCTGATCGGTCACTCATGAATTTTACATTTATATCAACAAGGAAAAAAAAAGACTAATAATAATAATAATAATAATAATAATAATAATAATAATAATAATAATAATAAATTGTAGGGAATAAATAACTAATAGCTTTGTTGTATATACACAGACTCCAATAAATACACACCCATAAACACACGCACATACACACATACATACACGCACATGTATACATGATATTCTAAAATATTTATATACACACAAATTGATGCTTCTATATGACCGTATGTGCGCGTGTATATTATTCGAGCGCACACAGCGTTGTACTATCTACCTATAAGGTGAGAAAAATGGCTAGAGTCGAGTATAAATTTATTGACTCAACTATGTATACATACACACACACAAACACACACACACACACACACACACACACACACATATACATATATGAATAGTAGTGTAAACATTCAGGTATATGTACATAATACCGTTGTTTTTGTTGTTGTTGTTGTTATTATTATTATTATTATTATTATATTATTATTATTATTATTATTATTATTATTATTATTATTGTTATTGTTATTAATCTCGCTTTTCAACCTATGAATATTATTAATATATATATATAAATATATGAGTTATCACCGAGATCTGTATACTGAGGTTTAGTATATCTAGAGCTTACGTTCATCTTTCTATGTATAGACTGTATATGTGTAAATGCAATATGTTTAACTGAATGGATCTTATTGTATGCAGCATTTTAGAAAGCTTATATTGTACATTCTATATCTACATATAAATGTATGTTTTTTTATATGTATATGCATATATCTGTATCACTGTATCGGCCAGACTATCGGAAGTTGGTATATAGCGCTGGTCACACTGAGACTCCTCGCATTATGGTAGATTTCAAATGATACCACCCCGATGACTAAGCGTATAGATTACAGATATCAGGACAATACCCACAAAACGGACCGCCAGAGCTTCAGGATTACTCATTTTAAACTGAAGTGAACTGGAAGAACATAAAATGGAGTTTTTGCTTAAAAAAAACAACGTATTTACTGAAATATATTTTGAAATGTAATCTATATCTCTAGCTCAACGTGTTAGGTAAAAGAATACCTTGTTGTTTACTTCAAAGGATCTACAATAAGGGCTTGTAATGCTTAAAAGCACCCGTAATCAAATCGTTCGCAGACAAAAATCCTCTGCTGCAGATGCCAGAACTGCCAGTTCACATGATTACACTCTGCTAAGGGTTCCTCAGTGGCAGATAGAGAATAGGTTTACTTTTTGATATTAACACGGTATTGATTATTTATGTGTGTAAAACATGTACGTATATATATATATATATATATATAATTGTTTAAGAGGACAACAAACGTTAAAGGCAAGACAAACATCTCAACTCATACACATTATTATTATTATTATTATTATTATTATTATTGGAAAACAAGAATTTCGACTTTGAAATTTTTTTTTCCCAATAATAATAACGTATACGACTTGGGATACTTGCCTTGTCTTTAACGTTTGCTGTCCTCTTTAAGAATTATATATCCGGTTTATCGGAAATTTGCAATGTTTCCATAACTACCGTCTCGGCTATAACCTCGGAGCTCTAGTAATCCGTTACAGCACTTACCTAGGACCTAGTTGCTTCGATCACCTGTGGACTAAACCCCCATATTTTATATATAGGTAAGTAGAGTTAGCGGTTGGAATAACTGGCTAAGGGATAAGAATAGCCGTTATTACTAATGTATTTTTTAATAATATCAACTGATGGTAGTAAATTTGTTTGATGATCAAAAGTTTTCTCCATTTTCTGCTTAATTCAAATTATATATATATATATATATACACCGCAGGAGTGGCTAATAGGCGCAGACGTTGCTTACTTACCAATCACATGGTTCCAGGTTCAGTCCTCTTGCGCGTCATTTTGGGCAAGTGTCTTCTCCTATAGCCTCGGGCCGATCAAAGCCTTGTGAGTGAATTTGGTTGATGGAAACTGAAAGAAGCCAGTCGTATTTATATGTATGTGTTTGTATGTGTATGTGTGTGTGCGTGCGCACGTGTATATGTTTATGCGTCTGCCTTTGTCCCCCCACCGTCGCTTGACAACCGATGTTGGTGTGTTTTCGTCCCTGTAACTTAGCGGTTCGGCTAAAGAAACGGATAGAATAAGTACTAGTCTTACAAAGAATAAGTCCTGGGGTCGATTTGTTCGACTAAAGGTGGTGCTAAAGGTGGTGCTATGATGTCCACGAGGTGCGTTTAAAAAGATCAGATTTTATTTTGTTTCCTGCCAATACTAATGCCTCGCGGACAAAATATTTTGGATGGAAGGTGCTGACACCCTTCGTGCGCATGCGTTAAATATTATGTCCGTACGCCTCGTACATTTCTGGCTGCTACATCTTGAATACAGACATGTAGTTTGCGCACGTCGGTTTTTGCGTTTTCCGGGAAGACAACCGAACGCACAGAGCAGGGATCATAAACCCATATCTTATCACCAGTAATGATGGCCTTCATAAAGCGAGGGCCGTAGTTTACACAGCCGAGCATGTCCTGAGCTATTTCCATGCTAAGTTACTTCTGCCGCTCCGTCGGCGCCATGGCGACGAATTCCGCCGAGACTCTCCGATGCACAAATGCTTCAAATTCACTGATCCTGTGCCTATTCCCACTTCATGAGAAATTTCCTGCAATGTTACACTACCGTCCTCCAAGACTATTCGCCGAACCTTCTCAATCGTCTCCTCGTCTTTGTTTGTGGATGGCCTGCTTAAGCGTGCCTCGCCCTCCACCGAGGTGCTGCCACGTTTGGAGCGGTTATACCACACCTTAGTCTCAGTTTCGCCCATGGCATCATCGACAAAGGCCTGCTGAATTTTATGGATGGCTTGAGTATGAATATCAGCAAGCTTTTAGCAAAACTTGATGCAATATCTCTGCTCAGCGTGTTCGGTGAAAACAAAATCCAGGGAGCGTGCACCACACGTCTGTGTTCTAGGCGGAACAACTGGGAACTGATGTTGCTTACCGGCGTGAAAATATTCATGCATGTGGGGGTACAGTAACATCACCTACCACCCAAATGATTTTTCCCTATGCAGCATTGGTATTGGCGGGAAAAAATGAAGTCGTATAGTTTTGAACACACCCTATTTTCATTGTACGTTATGCATATTCAATGAAATTTTATAATTTTCCCTCACACACACATCTAAGTATGATTATCTGCGCGCGCGCGTGTGTGTGCACGTGTGAAAAAGAGAGTGCTCCTTTGTGTGTATGTGTGCATGCATGTGTATGTGTGTGTATGTGTACACGTGTATGTGAGTGTGTGTGTGTAGACATAAATATTTGTGTGCTTCTTTGAAAGTGTGTATTTGTGATTCAACCAAACATACTAATTTCTTTCATGTGTTTTACACAACTTTGTGTCCGTGTGAAAATTGCTGTGCGGAATATAGTTTTTATAATCAACGATATTCTGCATATTTCTACCCTAAGTCTCTGTCCCTTTTCTTCTCTCTCTCTCTCTCACACACACTTCTCTACGTCTCATTCACACATATACGAACATTTATAATTTTAAGTTAAAATATCAAGACACAACTTCTAAGTTTCATTTTTATAATCAATCTTCAGACGAGTGTTTAAATTCATCAAATGTGAACTTTGCATATTGGATTTCTGTTATTAAATGACATTTCATCACGTGTGTCAACACGTCAGACAACCATGTTTGCATCTGTCTGTGTGTGTGTGTGTGTGTGTGTGTGTGTGTGACTGTGCACATGTGAGTGTTTGTGCATGTATGTGTATACATACGTACACACACAAACACACACACACATAAATATACACACACATACACACGCACACATATACCTATATTCACATATTTATATAAATACATATATAGAGAGAGAGGGGAGAGGGAGAGAGTGAGGGGAACAGAAAGAGAGAGAGAGAGAGAAAATACGTTTCTCATGCTGTATAATTAATTAATGAACCCAGATGTACCGCTTTGACAAGAAATAGATTACAGTGTTTAAATAGCAATTTCTAGAAGGCTTACTCCAGAAAAAGTGTGAAATTCTCTCGAGTGAACATGGAAAGCCCTATTGAACTGAGAACTCAACCAAAATATAGGATTAAAAAAAGCAGATACATTCACCCATTCTTTTGTTGTTCAGTTTCAAGGACATATAAATATAAAGGTGAGGACAATAACATTACCAATGTTGTTCACCTGTGGTTTGTTTAAACTATATATCATAGTATAGGAAGATGATCAAATAAGAGGGATCGAGAGCCATTATACGAGAATGAAGGGATCGGGAAGGCTTGCAAGTTGTAATACCCCTTGAAGACCATAAGACTATATAGGTGCTGTGCCTATTGGAGGATGCAGAGAAAGTTGTCATGGCGATACCGGCTCAGAGGCCTACACAAAGTTGCAGAAAGTGTATGGAGAGGAGTGTATGAGCCGAACACAGACGTTTCCAAGATGGCCGAAGAAATGTCGATATTGACGAATGTTCTGGGAGACCCGCAACCAACAGAAATGAGAAAAACAGATGTTAGGAGAAATTGTCGAATCCCCATCCGTGAGTTATAAGAGAATGTGAAGATTAGTTACTGTTCAGTTAAGTCCATTATCAATGAAGATTTGAGTGTGAGACGCGTGTCGGCCAAGTTTGTGCCAAAACTGCTTTCAGCTGAACAAAAAAATGAAACACTCGGGTTTCAGTTGCACAAGATCTTCTTGATTGCGTCGAGAACGATGAAAACTTTTTGGAAACTTTGCGTAGGCGTCTGAGCCGGTATCACCAAGCTTTTGGCAAAATTAGATACAGATTCTGTGCTCAGCTTCGTCTGTCATGGTCTATGCGACGATCACACACTACACACCTTCCCTCCAAGCACTGCTGTAAAGAGCAGAATTGAGCTAGAATGTTAAAACTTAGTGCACATGCATAGCAAAGTTCTAGATCAATCTGTGCCGAGCGGATTTACTCAGCGTGCTTTAGGTTTGTTACAATGGCAACAGCCCGGTAACTTATTGATCAGACCACGCATATCAGCTACTTTTGATTTTATAGGTGAAATATTATACTATATACATAAGAAAGACAGAATATGGATCTTTTCTATTCTGAAGCCAGTTTTTTCAAATTTTTCCTACTGAACCAAACAATTTGAAACTTCGTATACTGGTAGAATGTGTCAAAAGTAAACTTAATTGTAAACCAGAATGCAAACGGAATTGTAACTTCTAAGTTTAACATTGTTTAATAATTAGAATTTTAACCAATGATATTCCGTCATTCGGCTTTATTTTATTTACTCCGTCTCGACCACCAATTTCGTGACGTATTAAACAATGTAAACAAGCTATAGTCAGCCACCTTCTAATAACAAAAGTTTGTCTTTGAAGTTACCGTCTAGAGGAAGCATTGATGTACATGTGTGTGTGTGTGTGTGTGTTTGATGGGGTGTGGGAGACAGTATGTTGTGTAAGTGAAGTGCTTCTGTTAGTGTGTGTGAAGAGACAGAGAGAGTAATGTGTGAAAGAGAGAGATAACTGAAATTTTTTACTCGGTGTATGTGTATATGCCTGAATGTATGTGTATCTGTGTATGTGTATGTATGTATGTATGTATGGCCGATTCAATGTAATTTTTTACACATACTTACACACACACACACACATACATACACACACACATGCAGACATACATATACACATACACCGAGTAAAAAATTATATATATATATATATATATATATTAATTTATAAAAATATGGTAAAGTAAAAAAATTACTTAACCACACACCGAGCTTTTTAGAAATAGCAGCCAAAAATTTCTCAACTGCAAGAAAAAGTCTCCCAGACAATGCATACTCAGAAATAATTCACATACGTATAAGAGAAAAACAACGAAAAATCACATGGATTCTCCGATATATGTTATAAAAATATGGATTCTCCGATATATTTATAAAAATATGGTAAAGTAAAAAAATTACTTTACCACACACAAAGCTTTTTAGAAATAGCAGACGTCACAAAACTGCTTTCAACGTCACACTAACAGATCGCAGTAACGTTTTAGATATGAAAACAAGCAATCTCATTGGTTAAAATTCGCAGTTTTAATCTACGATTAAAGTCATAAAATAGATTTTTCTCAAATAAACTAGTTCCAGCTGGCGAATAAACTAGTTCCACTCTATGAGTACACAAAGTTTCAAATTATTTAGTTAACTAGAAAGATCTGGGGTCCTGGCCACAAATTTGAAAAGATCCCAGAATATAACTAAAAGTTTCACCATAGTGTTTTTTTGTTCATGGAAGGCAGAAAATTAAAGCACATTAAGAATTTTTTTTAATGTCCATAAATAAAATTGTAACGGATCTTTTTGAGGTGTACCATAACTCAGTTCGAAGAATGACAGAAGAGCAGCGTTATGGGGCTGTTCTTGTCCAGTTAATTCGTGTGTTCCTACCCGTATCTGAGCAGATCTATGTGTTTACTATGTAATTGAAAATCGAATTATATTTTCTTTTCATAATGGTATGCTTTATATTATTTTATAATTATTTCATGGTACGTTTTTATTCCGAGTATTGTCTAACGCTGTAAACACAATTTCTGAGATTCTACAAAGTACGATGAAACCCCAAAAAGGAAAAGTCTTCTCTCAACTGAAACTGTACTGTTGCTGCTACTGCTGCTACTGTCATTCACGTAGATATCCTAGACCATTTCCGGACTAATGCTGCTCGACTGACAGGTGCTAAAACACTCACAGAAACGAGCTAGTCTTTGGCCTATGCGAGTGCTGTCAACTCTTTCTTTCCTTTCTGCAACTATTACAAGGTAAACTGATATGACCAATCTTGTCCTACTCCAGTATCAACTTACTCGTCTTCCAAAATTATGTTACTACTCTTGTGGCCAAATCCTCCTTTGCCCTGCACTATATCACATCACATCTCTAGCGCTTCCTCTTTACAGCATTGAACATCTAAAATCTCTTCCCAGCTTCTGTCTTTCGCAGCTTTTCTTTTTCAACAATTTAAGTGGGACATTAACGACAGCAACCTCGCTGCTATCGGAGTCTTCTCATGGGTAATGCCACTTATTCAGACCTTGCAAGTAAACAGACACAAAAATCTTTACTTCCTCTCTTTATAAATTTCTCTATCCCAGTCCACTCGACTCCAATAATTATTTTTAAGTTTGAGCTCTATTTTAACTTCGTTTTTTCTTCTTCACTTCATTGAAACTATTTTGCACAGAGGTAAAAGCTTACATAGAGAAAGACACATACGCTTATATATGCAAACATATACATAACCGCACACGCATATATACACACATATAAACATTCATATACTCTCACAAATATGCAGGCATACTTACATACATATGACGGACTACCGCAAAGTCTCCGGCTCTCAACTTCACATGTTTACAAAGCATATATGATTAGCAATGTGTGAGTGCATGTGTCTATATACATACATGCATATATATATATATATATATATATATATATATATACACGTACAGATATGTGTATAGATAGCTAGATAGATAGGTATATAGACATACATATACATATATATAAATACGTACATATGAGTGTGTGTATGTGTGTATACATATATATATATATATAATATATATATATATATATATATATATATATATATACATATATACACATATATACATATATTTATATATATGTGTGTGTATCTGTGTGTGTGTGTTTGCAAGTGTTTGTGTGTGTATATATAAAGAGAGAGATAGATGGACAGAAAGGTGCACGCGTGTATAATACATATACATTATACACACGTACACATGCACACACATACGCACACATACACTCGCACACACGCGCGCGCATACACACACATGATAATGCAGTTTGGCAATTCGTGTCCAATTCTCTATACTGCGTTGTGTCCGTGGTCAGAACACTTCAATCTCAAATGACTGAATCTCATAGTTCGTGAGAAAAACAGTCTCCAGAGAAAGGCGATGGAAAATAACCTCTCTAATATGCCAAGACAGCATTATAGATCTTTACGGTTTATCACACCAGGTTTGAACTGACCATATCAGATATTCAAACACATAGAACGCACACACACACACACACACACACACACATGTACATACATATATATATATGTACATTTACATATATATATATGTATATATATGTATATGTAGACATATATATATATATGCAATATATATATATATATATACATATATATATACATATATATATATACATATATATATACATACATGCATTCATAGATATACATGCATACGTACACACACACACACACACACACATACATATATATATATGGGCGGTGTATGTCTATGTGCGTGCACTTGTGTCTATTAACAAATTAAAATGTAAAGGTTTAGATATTTAATATTTTTGATATTAGACAGTATATGCCCATACTTTGAAACAGAAAGAAAAAAAACATAAGCTTATTGACAAGACCTCAGTCACGTATTTGAATCCCCTACAGAGCTCCTCTCTTTACCACTTCTCAAAATAAGTTCTAAAAAGGTTTATCTATTATTTAGCTGTTCATTTCCACAATTATCTCACTTACTTCACAGATAATTCATCAGGCCACTTAGCGTCCACAACACTCCCCCACACACACACGTACATGCACGCACTCACATACGCATATGTAAGGACATATGCATCTATCTATCTATCTATCTATCTATCTATCTATCTATCTATCTATCTATCTATCTATCTATCTATCAGTCTGTCTATCTGTCTATCTATATATCTATCTATTTATCTATACCTTTTATCTTTTACTTGCTTCTGTCATCGGACTGAGGTGAAGCTAGGGTACGCTTGAATGGTACCCAAGCGTCTAACAAATCGACTTTAGTGCTTATCTTTTAAGCCTGACTTTTATCCTATTTCTATTTTACCCAACCACTCAGTTACAGGGGACAGAAGCAAAACAACATGGTGGGAGTCAATTATAAATCCCAAGACATACACACAAGCACAAATACGTATATATGTATGCACAGAAATATATAATTACTAAGTATTGATACGGCGTGTTTGGAGATACAATTTAAATGAATTCACTACATTTAATCTATGTGCGTCAATCAGCAATGTCGTTAAAGCCCTAGTTGTCTATTTACGTAACGTTGTGCCTAGTGTGTCGTGTACGGGGCCTATTTGCACATTATCATCGTAAAAGATACGCACCTAAATTTGGCGACAATTATTACTATACATTTGTCTATTAATTCCTGCCTACAATCAATGTCATTTAGTAGAATACGAAGAAATTTTCGCTGAAATTATGCAACGTCAGCCCAAAATACATAATGTTTAAAACTCATTCTTTACTAACATACCACTACATACAAACCTCCGTTACTAATTAAGTACCATATTACTGTCCCACTAATACATATTTGACAAGAAGAGCAAAGTAAGTGCCGTCACCATTGTGGTGCGAAGAGCATCCTGCACATATTAATATCGTTCATGTACAGATCTAATGAATATTTCAGCTTAACGGGGAAATACAATGTATATTTCTAAACAGTTTCTCTAAACAAAAGACCAGTGTTAAAGCCATGATTCACTGAGTCTTCTTCATAAACTCAATGTCTCACAAACTAACAATTTATGTTTTATCCTTTAGACCCCCAAAGAGTCAGTGTTATCCTCCCTGGACGTTGTTTCGCTATATCATTGATATCTCATGAATTCATGATATCTTATTCACCAACGAAATGTCTGTCAGCAACGTTTGAATTTTATTCTGCTTACGTTCCGATTTCTATTTAGTTTTGATGAATTCGATGTTTTCAATGCAGACCTCCATTTGTCTCCTTCAATCCTCGTGTTTTCCTGTAGCTTAATGAAATGCTTCACCAAATAACAAACCTCACCTTTTTCAGTTATTTTGAAAGTGGTATCATTTGTATGTAAATGTGATTACACAGTTAAATGAAAAATTCACCCGGACAAACCGCTGACTAACGCTAATTTGTACCGTAGACCTTAGCTTTTAAAGACGTTGTTCACAAAATTCTAAATAGATATGGTCGTATGAAATAGTTTATTTAGCATCATAAACCGTGAAGTATACTTTATGCGTTTTATATTCACATTGTTAAATCGGTTTTTCGTGTCAACTTCTCCATGATCGAAGCACTCGTCATTTTAGTCTGACTCCCGATAGAAACTCTAATACTACTTCAGTTTGGGTCACAACGCGAGCACTAAATAACACACCAGTTTCGATCGATTTTAGGCCACGTTCGATGCATTGATATCACGTTGCCTTTGCTAATCGTAATAGTACTGATAATACGACACTTCGGTCTGTTAAGCACATGATTAACATATCAGCTTTTGCCATAATAGAATCACTGATATCACCAACAACATGACCTTGCTTTCTATTCTGTCATTGCTATTCAATAATGGATGCGAAAAGGAAAGTACTCATGGCTGTGATTTTCTCCAAAAATTATTTCCATTTACCATCACTGATTGCAAAGTTACTGTGAGTGTATGAGAGGAAAATATCTACTTTAAAGCAATATTACGCGTGAAGTAATGATTAGTGAGTATACACGTAGAATCAATCAATCAAACAATCATGTGATCAGTATATATATTGATAACACAGAGTTCAAATAATGCTGTCGTTGTCTTTACCTTCTACATTTCCACAAACAATAACATAAATACTAGTCATATATTAAGGTGCATTCAATCCCCTATACACCCTTTTCTTTATAGTTAAAGCCATGTGACAGTTTAAGACATGGTCCTTTATTTGAATTCAAGTGTGCTATGGAAAGTTTCCATTGTTAGCCTTATATTTTTAGTGCCATCCATACTTCGTGCGTGTAAACATTCCAAAAAGGCGTATGTCTTACATCGGGTTTTCCAGTTGTTTCCGGATAAAAGCAATTGTGTTTCAATTTATAAGAAGTTTAATTATTGTTCCATCCAAAACATAATTACGAAATCTTCTTTTCTTTCTATGGAAGGCTTTCAACGTGAGTGATTTGGTCAAAGGCCGTGAGACGAAAGTAAAACGATTACAGCGTGGAGGACACGTGCTAGCCATTCAAAAACACACAGAGACTGTTAATTTCGCTTAAATAGCTATTCTATCTGATTACCTTTTACATATTTCAGTCATTAGACGGCAGCCATGCTGGCGCACTGTCCTGTTGACTTGTTAGTCGAATGAATCGACCCTAGTATGTTTTTTAAAGCTGGTACGTATCTATCGGTTACTTTTACAAAACAGCTAGGTTATGAAGATGCAACCACACCAACACCTCTTGTCGAACGGTGGTGGGGACAAACATAGACAGAAACACACACTTATATATATGTATATACATATGAGCATATATATATATATATATATATATAATATAATATATATATATATATACACACACGGAGATTGATGCTACTGTAGCTTGTAGCCCCAGGAAGACATCTCCTCTAGCTGGCTATTGACACACTTTCTGTGCCCTGTCAGTATTCGCAAAGGGAATTCATCTTTCCCATCTCCAGCCTGACGTGATATATATATATTATATATATATATATATATATGTAAAAGTTTAAAAAATACACAAACTGGGACAAGAACGTGAAACATTTAGAAGACGACAAAAAAACACAGACGGGACTTTCGAAGCTCTCAGTCATCAGTCAAGAACCAGATCATCTTCGCAATTTCGGCTGATATTATATATATATATATATATATATATATATATATATGTATGTATGTATGTATGTATGTATGTATGTATGTATGTATGTATGTATGTATGTGTGGGGAGGTGTTCTTTCAGTTTTCGTCCAACAAATCAAGTTGTTACGCAGTGGGACTGAATCCGGAATGATGCGGTTGGAAAGCAAGCGTCTTACCACACGGCCACTTTTCGAAGCCTATAAATAAAATACCGTACAGTACGGTGAAATAGGTGGA
Source organism: Octopus sinensis (assembly GCF_006345805.1). Lineage (NCBI taxonomy): Eukaryota > Metazoa > Mollusca > Cephalopoda > Octopoda > Octopodidae > Octopus > Octopus sinensis. The sequence continues at coordinate 51,906,498 of NC_043005.1, read as the reverse complement.
ATTTTTTGAGCATCAGCCGAGAAACATTGTTGATTCTGTTAGGATTTTTTAATGCTAATGGTAACGCATGCGAAATCATTTATGTTCTATCGAATGTAGCTTTTACCTCGATCCTCGATGGTGAAGGGAGAGGAAATCTCTTACAAGGGGAGTAAACGTCTTCTTGTCACCAAAATGCTCATCAATCTTCCGCTATCTCTTTCTTCCTATTTCTCTCTCACCCTTCTCTTTGAGAGAGTGTGTGTGTGTATGTATGTATATATGTACATACATACATGCATATACACGCACATATGAATATATATTTATATACATATATATATATATATAATATCTATATACATATATATGTGCATATATATTTACTCATACACACACATATACTGTAATGGCTTAACTCGAAGCAAATAAAGCTATAAATACTAGCATGTAATCATTGGGTAAAAGAAAAGGAATTGTTTCACGTTCTCTTGAAGTTCATAAATTCTTGATTTCAAGATTTCATTCATTTGTTTACTTTCATTTTTATTATCTTCCTATAATTTAATTTTTTTTTTTTGCGAGTGCATTCATTTGTTAGTCCATTCCTACGTTTCAATTTATTATTATATTTTATTACTTGTTCTTTACATTTCTGCATTATCAGGTCACTTAATTCTAATAATTATGTTTCTTATTAACAATACCAAATTGCAATATCAAAAGATCTCTTAGCCGCTTAAGTTCTTCGAAATACAGACCATTAGTTTTTTGGGTGTTTATATTGTATATTATATATATATTATATATATATATATATATATATATATATCTATATATATATATATATATATATATATGTGTGTGTATATATATATATATATATATATATATATATATATATATATATTATATATATATATATATATGTATGTATGTATGTATGTATGTATGTATGTATGTATGTATTTATGTATGTATGTATGTATGTAAAGTGATGGTTAATTTTTCTACCTCGCCATCAATATCGTGCACAAAAGGACATCATAGCAATCCTCTTTTAGCACTATTTACAAAATAATAGAAATCGTCGTATTATGGGGGCACAGCGTATAAATCCCCACCAGAAAAAAAAATAAGGGAAAGGAAAGTGAATGAGATTAGTATAACATGATCAAAGAGAATATCGAAGTCGTTAAATGCTATCAAGCAACCTCGAAAACACACATGTGTGGTTATAGTCATTATTGTTGTTTGTTAGTGCCAGGTTAGCCCTAATTGAATGGCAATATGATCAATGATGTTCAAAGGCTTAATTATTCAATGTTTTTTCTGTCCCCATTTTTACTTTTTGCTTTTCTTTTTGTCTTTTTGGCAAAGGTATAGAGCAGTGGTTCTCAACCATTTTCATTTTTTTTTATCTAAGATCCCTTTGATTTTTATTCTATTCTTGTGTACCCCTACAGCCATTAGATGTTTTTTTAAACAAATTGTATTGGTACTTCTTCCAAAATTCCTTCATTTTTTCACACATGAACTTGTGTAAGTTAAAATACGTAAGACGTTAGAGAAAGAAACTTAGCTGTTTCCTGTAATAAATATATCTAAAGCGAAATTTTTTCAGGGACCTAACCTTAAAATACTATCGTGGATCCCCAATTTACTATTTTGGATGCAGAGCCCCACAAAATTTTACATGGACCTCGGTTGAGAACCATTAGTGCAGACTACCTACGACTTCTTCAACACTTCTGAGACCGCTGCCTTGTTTCAAATATCTACGCTAAAACCTTCCATCAAAATACCATGTTAGTTTATATTGCAAATACTAGTTTAATCACCTTTTATTTGTTTCAGTTGTAAGAGCGCGGCCATGTTGGGGTACTGTCTCGAAAGGTTTAGCCGAACAAATCGACACCAGTATATATTAAAGAAAGCAAAAAATAAAACAAAAATGGACAAGTGTCCAGTAGTTGTTTTAGTGTGCTGCCCATGGGAATTTCTGTCCAAGAAAATTGTACTCCCTCTATCTCTCATCTACCCACTCTCTCTCTCTCTCTCTCTCTCTCTCTCTCTCTCTCTTCTTTCTCTCTCTCTCTTTCTCTCTCTCTCTTTCTCTCTCTCTCTCTTTCTCTCTTTCTCTCTCTCTCTTCTCTCTCTCTCTCTCTCTCTCTCTCTCTCTCTCTCTCTCTCTCTCTTATTATTACTCCCAGTGCCACTATTAACACTACTACTTTAAATAAAACATCATGAACTCTCCCTAAATTTCTTTGTCTTTCCTTTTCTCCCTCTCTCTCCCACTTTCTCTCCGTTTCTCACCCTCACTCTTTCTCTTCGCCACTACCTTCACCGTTTCTATACCTACTATTACTCTCAGACTCGCAGGAGAAAGTGTCATTGAATAGTGAGAGAGGGGATTAACGTGTGACACACTGACACACAGGAATTAGTTTTCGCGTTTCTTATATCATATTATATATATTATTTATATTATTATTTAATTGTACACCACGCATCCATTTCCAAGTATGTTTATCTTAACCTTTTTAATGCGACTCTACTCTAAACTGTTTTCCTTCCATCCTTCCCTAATTCTTTTTTCTCCCCTTCACCGTTTTCTATCGCTCTCTATCTCTCTCTCACTACCTCTTTCTCTTTTTCTCTTTCGTTGCTCACACGTTACTATCGTCCATCTTTCTTTTCCTGCACGACGTTATGAGACCGGGACGTCTTCTAGCTCTCTCTTTTATCTTTTTTCTTTTCAAAGAAAATATTTCTCTCAGCGCTCACTATCTTCCTCTCGTTCTGGTCAAACGACCCTACATGTATATTTTTGTTTGGTTTCCCTGTATGTCTCCACAATCCTGTTTATGTTCCCAATTTTGACCCTACATAAATCCAAATTTATGGGAACAACTGGTTTTCGAAGACTCATAATGACGTAGAATGCTCAAAATGAGGAGTAGATAGACAGCCGACAACCGATGAAGGGTCGTTCTTTGTGTTACTTGCCCTGTTTTCCATTTTCTCTCGTTGTTTTCGTATTTAACGCGTTTGTTTTCGTACTTCATGTTGTTTATACAGGTGGTGACGTCCTGTACCCATACATGCATATATATATATATATATATATATATATATATATATATATATGCATCTATGGGTACAGGATGTCATCAACTATATATATATATATATATAAAATTTTAATTTTTTTATCCAAAAAGTATAAAAAGAATGATAAATATAATATGATAAGTAAAAACACTACTTTTTGGATAAAAAAAAAATTCTATATATATATATAATATACTATATAATTATATTAATTATATTTATATTTTTTGTTATTTATGTATTGGTTTATGTCTATCACTCTTTGAGTTGCCTAATAGTGGTTTTATCTCTAATTCATATTTTATATATTTATACTGTGAAATTTGATTTAATCCTAAATCTAATTTTTCCTTGTAAGTTTGGAGCCATACTCCTTCATATATATATATATATATATATATATATATATATATATATATATATATACGATGGGCTTCTTTCATTTTCCCTCTTCCAAATCCACTCACAAGGTTTTGACGAATCCGAGTCTATAGTAAACGTCTCTTGCCCGAGGTACCACGAAACCACTAAAACTGGAACCACACCTGAGCCTAAACCACAAACCCACGCCCGTGCTTATAACGCAAAGGCACGCCTGTGCTTATCTTTATAAAATGGTTTTTAGCGTGAATTATTTTGAAATAAGTTTAATTTTCAACACATTCGTTAACAACCATTAAGTAAATTTATTAAAACTAATAATAAAACATTTCTTTATTAGGCATTTCTTAACTTTCGAAAACTTATTCGAAAAAATAAACAAAAGATACGATAATTTTTTGGAAAGTTTATTAGAAGAGAAATACATGACTAGAAATGTAAGTTTGTCGTCCCACGTCAAGTGTTATATAAGATCAAAACAGTTTAATATGTATTACAAGGTGTAATGAAGTACAACAGACATGAGATATTTTGAAAAGATCCAATTTCCTGCCTGCCGTTTCATTTCATCACGCCACAAAAATTCGAAAATGTAGGATTATTCGTTTCAGTAATTCAGGAAAGCCAAGTCAATTTTTATCTCATTTTCAACTACACTATTTTCATAAAACTATTTCATTACAATCAAAATTCACAAATCTTTCATTAAATCTACCTGTCCGTTGCGTTGAATCATTAGAACCAACACTTAGCTACATCCTTTCAAGGACACCACATCTGAGCTGTCAATTCAACCGCTGTGCCGTATCAATACAAAATGGGGAGGTGCTTCACTGAGTTGTTTTACAACACTGCATTACTGTTATATATATATATATATATATATATATATATATATACACGAGCAAAACGCCCTCCGTCCAATGGACGGTGCTGAGTTGTCAAACATTTAAACCAAATTTTCTCAAAACAACTTGTCCGACAGTCCCATAGGCCTCCCCTTTGAGAAACACTGATTTAACCTAAATTTGAGACATCAGCAAAAGAAGAAATAAAGATAGACGTTTTTCTATTCCAAAGAAAAAAGGATCTTATTGCATGTACAAATGCACGTTCCCATGGCTTTATCGATCGCATTCTCATCTAGAATCAATTTTTGTAATTTTTCAAGACTTATAGACGCCCTGATACCGTCGGTATCTACATATCAAATTTGAGCGCAATCGGATGGAGGGTACCCGAGATCCTAGAAGACACACACACATACAGACACAACGGATTTTATATAATATATATATAATCACTGTGTTGTGCCATTATAGCCAGAATGAAGGCGGTATGATTAGCTGCATTTTGTCCATCTTTATCTTCTGAGTTCAAATTCGCCTTTGTCTTTCATCCTTTCGGAGTTGATAAAATAAGTACTTCATAGGGATTAGTGTCGATACAAATGATTAGCCTCCCTCGCCAAAATTTTATGTTTCTTTAGTCAACAGTTGTCCATTATCGAGTATGCCTAACCTCAAAGTTATTGCAGTCATGATCTTCCAATGTTTTCATGCATGTCATAGACTATATAGAGGAGCACTCTTTAACACTGTTGTTGTTATCGTGTGGCTGAGAGTTGGTCCTCGTAGATAAAAACAAAACTATATTGATCAAATGTCTTTCCAGTCTTAACCACACTGTTTGCATTTTCAAGCTACTTCTATATCACAAATCAATTTTTATTTGATAAGACGGGGAAGAATGTAAGGTATAGTTTGAGAGAGATACAGCTGCTATTCCTAGTAAGTGGAAGTACTCTGCAGATACTTTCACTGTTGTTACTCTCGTTATTTGTTGAAACTGTTGCTGTGCTTACTGTTGCTTCTCCTGCAGAAGTATTAGGTCTACAGTTTTCAGCATAGACACGGACTTAATTTATTTTCTCATTCATAACTTATCAATGCCTCCGAGTATATTATTCAAGATAACATCAACAAGCACAAGAAATCAAATAAACCACAAGTATGCGCATGCATACATAAATACACGCAAAAAACCGATGGTGGGTGGACAAACATTCACACACACACATACAAATATATATATATATATAACGGGAAGCTTCATGAAAATAGACAAAAGACGAAGGCAGGTGGAATACAAACAAACAATCGTATTAGTATGGCGCTCAGGAAATATAAATAAAACAAGTCTTTAACGTCGAGCCTACGCTCTTCAACAGAAAGATACACAGAGAAAAAACACAGAAGAAGGAGAGAAAAAAAATATGCGTGCAGAGGCTAGCGAATCAACATGGCGATATGATTTCGGCCAGAAGTCAAAGATCAAACGTGAGACGCAAGAGCGAAATTAGGGGAGGATAATAGGGTTGAATGACCTCGCTATATATATATATAATATATATATATATATATTATATATATATATATTATATATATACGATGGGCTTCTTTCAGTTCCTGCCTACCAAATCCACTCACCAGGCTTGGTCAGCCCAACGCTATAGCAAAAGACACTTGCCCAAGGTGCCACGCAGTGGGACTGAAGCCGGAACCATGTGATTGGGAAGCAAGCTTCATACCACATAGCTATACATATGTACATTAATTACGAATACGAACTAAGTGGACTTTAGAGAAATATTTATGGCAATATATACATACGGGTATAGTCACTCACATATAATAAGATCATCATCAACATCATCATCATCATCATCATAATCATCATCATCATCATCATCATCATCATCATCATTTAGCATGCTGTAGCAATCAAAAGGTAACTGGTAGATTGTGCTTGCAAGATTTCAGGCTAGTAGTCGGTGAAGCGTCGCTATACAATTGACATTTCCGAGGTTATTCGTTACTTTTATCTCTCGAGATATCAAGATATTTCGGTACGCACTTGCTTCATCAGCGAAATTTAAACTAAAATTATTTTCTCAGTTAGTCAAATAATAGATAGCACCTATTGATATGAGTAGTTTGAACTAAGTAATGGGATTACATATCACTGAGGCATAATATTTGTTTTACAAAACGAGTAGCATGGCCTCATCGTGTTCCTTCTTGGGGTTAGAATATGCGCTCGGAGATATAGGTATGTATTAGAAGTTTGCTATTAAGTGGACGGACAGATGGACATTAAGACACAGAGCTTGGTTGTGAGGAGGTTCATGAGTATTTGGGATATAACTCGACCAGAAATGACTAAGAGAACGAAGACGTATCTTTATATATCTCCTGAAAACATATATATGCGCGTGTGCGTGTGTGTGTGTTGTGTAGCCCTATGTATGTACACACACACACACACACACACATATATATATATATATATGCATATATATGTGCACAAGCACAGATCGAGACATGACACGATACACACATACACATATACAATCACACATATAAATGTGTATATTTGTGTATATATATATATATACATGCATACATTCAGATATATTTATAATGATTATATAGCTGAATACATCTACATATGTATACATATACACATGCTTTTATATCTGTGTACGCGTGTGTGTGTGAGGGTGTGTTGTGTGCCTATGAGTGAGTGTGTGTCTGTGTGTATGCGTGTATGTGTATAATACCATTATAAATTATATTTATATATCTTTTCTATCTTATAAATTTTATTCATACACACACACACACACATATACATATGTATATATATATATATATATATATACATCTATATATATATATACATATATATATATATATATATAATTATTCATACATATACAATACGACTGATTCGACCGTCATTTTCTACAAAGCACAAAGTACGTACAGACAATAGCGTCAATACGGCCATTTTTACATTTAAAGTTGATATGAAATGAAGTGGCAATAATATATTTGTTCATGAGTAATTGACTACCAAGGAAAGCTCTGCTATACTTAGAATGAATTCTACCTTTTTTTGTCTGTTTTTTTTTTGTCTTTTCTTTTTTTTTTTGTCTCTCTGGTTCGCAATCTTTAGAAAACGATAGACATTCTGGTACAATTGTTGATATAAATAATCATCTATTTAACGTGAATGAAGACAGAAAGAAAAAGAAAAGAACCGTTTATAGAATTGTCATAATTTTGGAATAACAGAACATGTTTTTAGCGACCTCGCTAGTGTAATTTCAATTGTTAGCAAGTTCTAGGCGCTTTTGTCATTTTTTTAAAAACTATTTTTTGTATTTAATAATAATAATAATAATAAAACATGACTTGTTTATAGTTCGTTCATGTTTAATCATCGCAACTCTTTGTTTATATAACTTTTATAGATCTGTGAGTCGAAGATGTTTCTTTACATATGATAACAGGGTTTGAAGTGGCAGACCTTTTCGATCAGTTTCTTGAGTTCGTGAAAGTAACACATGTGTAGCTCCCTGACGAGTTATGACATGAACGGTTAAATAAGATAAATTTTTTATTTGATATTAGCCTTGAAAATTAGTTCGAATATGACATCAGAATTAGAACGTGAACAGCATATTACACGTGTCTAAAGAAACTAGATGGGCATATCGTAAGTCATGCGGAAAATTTGAATCCACTTCATCATACTCATGGTCAAGATCGTCGTCGTCGTCGTCGTCGTCGTCGTCGTCGTCGTCGTCGTCGTCATAATCATTATCATCATCACCATAATAATTACCATCATAATTAAATCTTAAACGACTGGTTAATGAACAGTTTATAGATTAACTAAGTGAATGAAGGGCCGAGAGTTTCGTGCGTGACACGCAACAATAAAGTTCAAGAAAAAGGCCGTTGAGTTACCGCTCTTCCTTCTGCTGACAAAAAAGTATACATGTATATATATATATATATGTGTGTGTGTGTGTGTGTTCTATGTATCTTGGTCGTTCTACAAAATCTTAACACACACAAATGTGTGTGTGTGTGTTTGTGTGTGTGTGTTGTGTGTGTGTGTGTGTGTGTGTGTGTGTTTAAGTGTGTTTAAAATATTCATTCTGACTTTGACTTTAAATTTTGCTGGGCTGCTTCAAAATGTCCATGTCAAAATTTAATTTTACAATAAATTTGAATCTAATCTCAATATTTACTGCCACTTCATGAAGTTGTCAACTGTTAATTTTAATCGCGTGCGTGTATGTACCTATGTTCGAATGTGTGTGTGTGTGTGTGTGTGTGTGTGTTCGAGATTAACAGAAGAACACTTCTGAAGAGCAGGCTCAACAATAACATTAGAGTCCAATTTATTATAAAATTTGTTTTGGCTAGAACTTCAATTTTCAATTCTTTCCCATTCTTGAATCATTCCGGTTTTGCCTAGTTCAGTTATTTCACATGTGCAAGAATTTAGTTCTCCGCATTTCGTAATGTACATTATTTCTTCTTCTTCTAGTAAGAATTTCACCTTTGTTAAGTGTCATTTAAAATTTTATAGTTCTCGTCAGTCGTCGATAATTTGTGTTTCTTTAATTACTTTTCTGAGATTTAATGATTGGTGTAAGATTGAAAATTATCACTTTGCCAATTGTAGCATACTATCATTTCGAGGATTATGGGAAACTACAAATGGTATAATTATGTTCTTGTGTTTGTCTTCACCTTCACTTTGAGGGTTTCGACACAGGACAGAAATTCACATAACTTTTGCATTGATTATAGTAAAATTTACTGATCTATGCGGATATATTTCCTGATGAACTATTTGTAGTTCAACCATTTGTCTCTTTCGTTTCATTATGTCAGTAATTCTTGAACATGTATGTTTTGCTACATTAAATGGGATGTTCTTATTAGTATAGAAAGGGTGGCACGATCTTTAATCTAAGCCATGGTATGTGTCTGTGTCCTTACAGTAGAGATCTCTTATAACATTATCATTTTCCTTCAATAGCTGATTGTCCAAAAATGAAAGTTACATGCATCCAGTCATGCGCATGCACACACACACAGTTACACACCCACACACGTATACACACACGTATACACACACACACACACACACACACACACAACACATATATATATACATTTAATCTTGTATTACAATCTATAAATGAAATGGAAACTATATATTTACAGGGGTTGGACAAAATAATGGAAAAACCTTAAAATTTCAAACAAATTTATTTCGATATGGTGTAGGACCGCCTTTGGCTGTAATTACTCCTTGAATTTTATGAGGTATGAACTCTTAAGAAGTTTTAATTGTTTCCAAAGGAAGTTTTGACCATTCTTCAGCTAAAACAGTCTCCAGTTCTTGTAGTGATGATGGTGGAGGATTTTTCTAAAATGCACCATAAATGTTCAGTAATATTGTGATCTGTGGGACGATGGTGGCCAGATAAGATGTTCCACTTCACTACAATGTTTCTCGTGCCATTCAGTAACAATTTTAGCAGTGTGAATTGATGCATTATCATCCTGAAAAATTGCGTTTCGCTCCGGAGACAGTTCCCGTAAACATAGGATGAATTTGATCAGATAGAATGATTGAACAGTCTTGACTATTTAAACCATTGAGCCGGTGGATTTCCAAGATATAACCCTCAGATCATCACAGATCCTCTTCCATGTTTAACAGCTAGAAAAAGGCAGTCTGGGTCAATTGCTTCTTTTGGCTGTCTCCACGTGTATACTTAGCCGGTGGTCGGAAATAAGGTAAAGGCTGACTCGTCCGAGAAAATAACTTTCTTCCACTGCTCTAGGGACCAATTCTGTAGGTTTCTACTCCATTCTAAACGCTTTGCAACGTTTGTGTTGGAAAGTAGTGGTTTTCTGATTGTAGCTCTCCCGTGAAATCCGGCTTTGTGCAGCTCTCGGCGAAAAGTTTTTGTGGAAACTGGGTTCTCGAGGTGGTCATTAAGCTCTGAAGTAAATTTTGGGAACAGTACTTTTGTACTCCATTCTAACAATTCGTATAAGAATCCGAAGTTTCGGTTTTCTTCCGGAGTTTTGTTTCGACAGAGTTTTTCCCTCTTTCTCAAAGGTTATCAATATTTTTGAGACAGTACATCTTGATACACCAAGAATTTCGTCTGTTTTCGTTACGCTAATACCTGCCATACGAGCACCAGCAATTTGACTTCTTTGAAAGTCTGATAGATCTGTTACTTTATTGAATTTTAATTACTTTTTTCTAATGATATCTGAAAAGAAACAGCAATTTTATCAAAATATATTAAGCAACACTAATAATAAATAAAAAAACATAAAAATAAACAAACTTTTAACTGATTTATAGATATTTCAAAATTATGATGCTATGATTCTAGGCGTTTCCATTATTTTGTCCAACTCCTGTATGTCTGATATATTTTACTTGTTTCAGTTATTAGACTGCGCCCATGCTGGGGCACCCCCTTGAACAATTTTAGTTAAATGAATCGGCCCCAAAACTTATTTTTCTAAGGCTGGAACTTATTCTAGCTGTCTCTTTTGTCGAGACGCTATATTAAAAGGACGTAAACACACCGACACCGATTGTCAAGCCGTATTAGGGGACAGACATATGCACAAATACACACACACACATACATACATACGTACATACATACAAACATACATACATACATACATACATACATACATACATACATACATACATACATACATACATATGTTCAACGGACTTTTTTGTTTTCACTTACAAAGCCTTGGTTTTCCCGATGCCATATTAGAAGAAACTTGCCCAAGATGCCACTCAGTACGACTTAACCATGTGGTTAGAAAAGAAACTTCTTACCACCCCGCAATATATCTAGACAGACAAACAGAAAGAGATACATAGACAGACAGACAGATAGACAGACAGATAGACAGACAGATAGACAGACGGACAAACAGACAGAAAGAAAGATAGAGAGACAGACAGACAGACAGACAGACAGATATACAGACAGATAAACAGACAGACAGACAGACAAACAGACAGACAGATAGATAGATAGATAGATAGTAAATAGATAGATAGATAGATAGATAGATAGATAGATAGATAGATAGATAGATAGATAGATAGATAGATAGACAGGCAAACAGACAGATTGGCAGACGGATAGATAGATAGATAGATAGATAGAGAGAGAGAGAGACAGACAGACAGACAGACAGACAGACAGACTGGCAGATAGATAGACAGATAGACAGGTAGACAGATATGTTTTTTATTAGCCACACAGGGCTGCACACAGATAGACAAATTACAAGGTAGAGCTTTTCTTTTGAAGGTTTAAAAAAAAAAAAAAAAAAAAAAGGAAAGGGGAGTGTTCGATCAAAAGGGATCGTAAAAAGAGAGAGAAAGAGGACAAAAAAAAAGGGGCGGTTAAAAAAAAAAAAAAAAAAAAAAAAAAAGGGGGAGAGGAAAAAAAAATGATCAATAGGGATCGTTATCACAGAAATGTCAATATGAAGTGTAAAGGGGAGGACAGGTGAGGTTTACCCGTGGAAAGAAAAGCCTACGGAAAAGACCACGGTAACCTCGGTCAATGAAGTCACATTTTATATTTCTTTTTTTTTTTTTTTTTTGCAAATAAGCAACTCTCTGTTTTCGATTTCTGGGTTCATAGGACTATGCTCAAGGTGGCTTCGTCATTCATACGTGCCATTCTTGCTACATTCACCCATCTTTTTTTAAAACATTCGCTAGACAAAACTTGCCTCTCTACTCTCACTTTCCTTTTCAAGTGGTACTTGAAGAAGTTGATGAGAGATTGACCAGAGAGGAAAGTGTTTGTCTCCAATCCTTTCAGACGCGTCCACCAGATACATTCTTTCGCCATAGCCACAAGGATGATGAAAATAGCTCTTCCTTCCCGTTTGAAGGAAGGAGGCGTGACATATTGACGATAGACTCAGCTGATAAACCGACTCGTCCCACACGTGACAGCAGTTGTTCGACATAAGCCCACAGGTCGGAAATTGTTGGACACTGAACGAGTGCGTGCAGAACGGTTTCGTCGCTCTGACCGCATCTCGGGCAGGTCGGCCCCGTGTTTCTCGAGCCGTGTCTGTAGAGCTTATCCCGAACGGGTAGCGCTTCTCGGTAGCACTGCCAGGCCAGGGATCTCTGGAAGTTGTCCATGGGCCCTGGCCCGAAAGTCGTCCCGAACAGGCGGGTCAGGTACTCCTCGTCGACGTCCAGGTTCGCCCCGAGCTCGTCGTCGTACCTCCCCTCCACTAAACCCCTATAGAATGCTTTGGTTGTGTTGAAGTCACTTAAGGTCGACCCAGGACGGCAGAGTTGCTTGAGAGCAACGCGACACTCGCGGTGCCATTCGCCCTTCCTCGGCCTCTTTTTGATCCACGACTGCAGTTCGGTCATGGAGACGAGCTGCGGGAAAGCGTGCCTCACAAACGGCGACCACACCTGTTCACCGTCGTCTACATAGAGCCAGAGATGTCGCAGTCTCAGCGCGTGTCTGCGCATCATCAACCACGGCATGCCCAGCCCTCCTTTTAACGGGTGTTGACAGCAAATGGATCGCCTGACCATCGGGACGCATCCTTTCCACAAGAAGCGAAAGAGGATGCGTTTAGTTTGGGTGATGGTAGGGTCGGGACAAGGTACGACGGTCAGGCGGTAGTAGATGACGGACGCGATGTACGTGTTCGCCACCTCCGCTCGACCTTTTAGGGACAGTTTCCTCTCGGCCCATTGCCGGGCGAGAGTGACCACCCTACTCGTTATCTCGTTCCAGTTCTTCTCCACTTGGAGGTCCGGACCAAACCAGACACCGAGAGCAACTCAACCGGGCCGTCGGTCCAGCGTCCCACGACGGAGGCGCTGGTGGACGGCATGGGCTTGCTTCTCCAGGTGCCTAGTCGCAAGCCCACTGACTTTTCCCGGTTGATTTTCGCTCCTGTCACCGCTTCGTAGTTTTTCAGTGTCTCACCGACCAGCTCGATGTGCTCGTGGCTTGACACTATGACGGTGGACGTCGTCCGCGTATGCAGACACGCTCGTCCCGCATCCCAATTCTCGCGGGATGCCCCTTAGAGTCGCCAGCTTCGCGCAGTAGTGGCTCAAGAGTCAATACGTATAGAAGCGCCGAGAGGGGGCATCCCTGACGGACCGAACGTGCAATGTCGATAGGTCTCGATAGATGTCCATTTACGCGAATTACCGAACGGATGCCTCTGTACAAGGCAGCTATCCAGCCGCGGAAGACGGGACCGAAACCAGCCGCTCTCAGGACTGCCTCCAAGTATCGATGGTTCTACCCTATCAAAGGCTTTCGATTGATCCAAGTTGATCAGGGCCCCACCCATGCCAGGTTCGTTAACTACCCTGTCTATGATGTGTAGCGCATCAGATGGAGGTTGTCATGGATGGTCCGGCCTGGCACGGCGCATGTTTGCGCCTTGTCGACCAGTTTCTCGATGACAAGCGCCAACCTCTTGGCTAACACCTTGGCCAAAATTTTCAAGTCTGCATTAAGCAGAGTGATGGGCCTAAAGTTATCTATTACATTTCCCTTGTTTAGATCTTTCTTCAGCAGTGTTACGGCTCCTCGGCTCACAAAACCAGGAATGCTCCCGTTTTGCTGCCAGTTGCAGTACACCGCCGCCAAGAGATCTCCAAACAAGTCTGGCATAGATAGATAGATAGATAGATAGATAGATAGATAGATAGATAGATAGATAGATAGATAGATAGACAGACAGACAGACTGGCAGATAGATAGACAGATAGACAGGTAGACAGATAGATAGATAGATAGATAGATAGATAGATAGATAGATAGATAGATAGATAGATAGATAGATAGATAGATAGAAAGATAGATAGATAGATATGTTTCTTTATTAGCCACACAGGGCTGCACACAGACAGGACAAATTAAAAGGTAGACCTTTTCTTTGGGGGGTAAAAAAGGGGGTTTGGTTTTCGATCAAAAAGGATCGTAAAAGGAAAGAAAGAGGACAAAAAAAGGTGGGGGTAAAAAAATTTTTAAGGTGGGGAGGAAAAAAGGGAAAGGAAAAAATTGATCAATGGTGATCGTTATCACAGAAATGTCAATATAAAGTGTAAAGGGGAGGACAGGTGAGGTTTACCCGTGGAAAGAAAAGCCTACCGAAAAGACCACGGTAACCTCGGTCAATGAAGTCACATGTTATATTTTTTTACAAATAAGCAACTCTCTGTATTAATTTTTACGGTTCATAGGATCATAGTCAAGGTGGCTTCGTCATTCATACGTGCCATCCTTGCTACATTCACCCATCTTTTTTTAAAACATTCACTAGACAACACTTGCCTCTCTACTCTCAGTTTCCTCTTCAAGTGATACTTGAAGAAGTTGATGAGAGATTGACCAGAGAGGAAAGTGTTTGTCTCTAATCCTTTCAGGCGCGTCCACCAGATACATTCTTTCGCCATAGCCACAAGTATGATAAAAATAGCTCTTCCTTCCCGTTTGAAGGAAGGAGGCGTGACGATATTAACGATAAACTCGGCTGATAAACCGACACGTCCCACACGTGACAACAGTCGTTCCACATAAGCCCACAGGTCGGAGATTGTTGGACACTGCACGATTGCGTGCAGAACGGTTTCGTCGCTCTGCCCGCATCTCGGGTAGCGCTTCTCGGTAGCACTGCCAGGCCAGGGATCTCTGGAAGTTGTCCATAGGTTCACCGTCGTCTACATGTGCTCGTGGCTTGACACTATGACGGTGACGTCGTCCGCGTATGCAGACACGCTCGTCCCGCATCCCAATTCTCGCGGGATGCCCCTCAGAGTCGCCAGCTTCCGCAGTAATGGCTCGAGAGTCAATACGTATAGAAGCGCCGAGAAGGGGCATCCATGACGAACCGAACGTGCAATGTCGAAAGGGCTCGATAGATGTCCATTTACGCGAATTACCGAACGGATGCCTCTGTACAAGGCAGCTATCCAGCCGCAGAAGACGGGGCCGAAACCAGCCGCTCTCAGGACTGCCTCCAAGTATCGATGGTCTACCCTATCGAAGGCTTTCGATTGATCCAAGTTGATAAGGGCCCCACCTATGCCAGGTTCCTTAACTACTCTGTCTATGATGTAGCGCATCAGATGGAGGTTGTCATGGATGCTCCGGCCCGGCACGGCGCACGTTTGTGCCTTGTCGACCAGTTTCTCGATGACAAGCGCCAACCTCTTGGCTAACACCTTGATCAAAATTTTCAGGTCTGCATTGAGCAGAGTAATTGGTCTAAAGTTTTCTATAATATTCCCCTTGTTTGGATCTTTCTTCAGCAGCGTTACGGCTCCTCGACTCACAAAACCGGGTATGCTCCCGTTTTGCTGCCAGTTGCATTATACCGCTGCCAAGACGTCTCCAAACAAGTCTGGCATACAATTGTAAAACTCGTAGGGCAGACCATCCAAATCCGGCGATTTGTCTCACGAGCATTCTGCCATCGCGTCCCGCACATCCGCCGCCGAGATGGCACCTTCGCAGCACTCTGCCTCTCTTGCCGAGTCGTGGTAGGCTATGCAGGTAGGCACTGAAGTCCACTCTGCGTTCACGCTCGCCACTCCTCCCGTACAGTCGGGACTCGAGCAATTCGCGCCCTTGTCCATTTACCAGAGACCGAATGGTGGCTTTGTTGCCCTGCTGCGCCTCCGCCACCCGGGCCTCCCTCGCGGCTCCAATACCTTCCATCCTTAGAGCACGTATCCTAGCCCTGACAGCACACCCTTCGTGTTTGGCGTTGAAGTGTTGGTCAAGGGCCAACCTCGCCACTAAAACGTCGGATGTGATGCCGCTTCTTATTGCCTCTTCTAACTTCTTAACTAACTCACCCTCCACTCTATTTCTATCTACGGCTAGTGCCTTGCTATATCTAATTGCTTCCACTTTTACTGCTCTCTTGAGGGCGAACAACCATTTGTTGTTGACAATGGCTCCCGTTAAAGCCCTTTTTACTAACGTGTTGATTCTGTCTCTGAAAACCTGTCTGGACGGGAAAGATGCGTTCAGTTTCCAGTAACCGGGACCCTGTCTATGTGCCTTATCTAAGTCTAGCGTACACGTTACGAATTTGTGATCCGTGTAGCTGACTGTGTGGAATTGTGGACATCCTAAGTTATCCCTGTCTACTATCCTACACAGTGTCCTATCTAGATACGATCTCGACGACCCACTGCGGTTGCTCCATGTCCACGTTGGTGCATTTGGGTGGTCGTGTCGGTACCTATCAGACAGTTGGAATCGTCTGAGCAGGTATCTGAGGCATTTGCATCCCCTTCTGCTTTTGTCTCTCCCCACATAGTCTAGATGCGTGTCCAAGGTAGCATTCCAATCCCCCACTAAAAGTAAAGGACGAGACGTTCCCAGGAATACTTCTAGACGTCGAAAGAAATCCGGCCGACCTGTTAAAGGCGGTGCGTAGACTGATACGAGTCGAAAAGCGCACCCATTGCTGCCGTCGACATCCAGAACGACCAGTCTACCCTCCGGGTCTACGAATATCGTCTTGACTTCGAGATCCAGGCTCTTGTGAAAAAGTACCGCGGTGCCACTACCGCCCATCCTCGGCAGACAGGGAGCAAAATAAATGTTAAACTGTCCGCCAAACATGGACTTTAGGGCCCGTGGCTCGTGGAGTCTGGTCTCACTTATCGCTATGAATCCCAAATCGTGTGACTTGATGTCATTTAGGAGGTATCCTTGTTTCCAAGGAGACCCCAAGCCACGCGCATTCACACAACCAATCTTGACCATGATTCTATTGGGGTATGTGCTTTAAAACACGAAAAGGAAGGTACAGTGAGTTACTTGTGTCGAAACTTTTGGCTTCCTCGTCCTTTGATGTGTCTTGAAGGAGGTTTTTATAGAGTTTTTTTCGAAGATATTTTTGAACCCCCCACCGCATTTGGGAAGAGGGCTTTGAGTGTGTGGTGTTGTGTTTGTGTGTGTGTAGTATTTTGATTTGTTTGGGTGGTGTAGTGCGTGGATGGTTTGTAGTTTTGAAGTCATCTTCACAGATGTTTGTGTGGGCTGTGATGTACTCCATTAGTTTGGAGTCTTTGGTGTCTATCGCTGATAGCATTGTGTGTGTTTTTGTGGTGTTGGTGCTTGTTTGGTTGTGTATGGAGCTTTCAGGGTTCTGCTTTGGTTGCGTTTTCTTGTTTGTTTTTTTATCTTTTTCTTTTACCCCCGGTGGCTGTTTGCCATTCTGTCGAACTTTCATCGTTAGATGAAAAGTCTGACGAATCAGAAGGGGGTAAGGGCAAAGCATGTGGGTCTGTTTGTGCGGTTGTAGATATTGTTGTGGTGTGCGGGGGGGTGTTGCTGGGGGGTTTGGTGTGGTGATGTCTCTCCTACAATCCTTGGTGCTTGTCTTCTTCGTTTGTTTCTCGAGTTTTGGAATTCGTTTAGTTTGTTGTTGGTGGTGTGATTCTGTTCTTGGCGCAGGTGATGGTGTTGTTTGGTTGGGTTGGTCCGTTCTTTGTTGTTTTTCATGCATTTCTGCATATCGCTCCTTGATTAGCCGTCCATACTGTGGTGTGGGCAATAATGCTGGCTTTTGTGGTTTTTCGTGCGGCTGTTGTTGTTGTTGTCGTTGTTTCGCGGCAGATTTGTACTACTTTTTGAGGTGTGTTTCACTGCCGCATGTATAGCAGCGTGGCCTTCTGCCCTCGACTACTACATACAACTTGCGGTCATCCGCAAGATGTGCGTGGTTGGGAATTTTGTTAATGTCGTCTTGGCTTATGTGGAAGAGAATCTCCAGTCTCTTTCCCACACAGTCCTTGTGTGTTCGAAATAGCGATTTCCAGGAGGTTTTATGCCTCCATTTCGACGCATATGGCGATGTTATCCATAGTGTGTTTGTTATTTGCGGGACATTATTGATAATGACCTTTGTTACCCTCTGGCCAAGGTAACTGGGTGTCATTGTTAGCTCATCTGAATGAAGAGTTAGCGTTGAGAATTGCTTTGCCAACTCTTCATTCTAAAATACCACCTGTACGTGGGCAAACTTGTTTGCTTTTTCTGAACTTTTAGTTGTGTTGTTTGTTATTTTATAAATAATCGTTTTCTTTTTTTCCGTTCTTTGTTGTTTTTCATGCATTTCTGCATATAGCTTCTTGATTAGCCGTCCATACTGTGGTGTGGGCAATAATGCTGGCTTTTGTGGTTTTTCGTGCGGCTGTTGTTGTTGTTGTCGTTGTTTCGCGGCAGATTTGTACTACTTTTTGAGGTGTGTTTCACTGCCGCATGTATAGCAGCGTGGGCCTTTTCTGCCCTCGACTACTACATACAACTTGCGGTCATCCGCAAGATGTGCGTGGTTGGGAATTTTGTTATGTCGTCTTGGCTTATGTGGAAGAGAATCTCCAGTCTCTTTCCCACA
>NC_043005.1:51881246-51887568 GCF_006345805.1 Octopus sinensis | reverse complement strand
TATATACATATATACATATATATATAGTTATATATATATGCATCTGCATACATGTAAATATATTTAAAGTGCATATATATGTATACATATATGTATATATGTATATATATATACATACATATATATATATATATAATAATATATATATATATAATATATATATATATATTGTTATATTTCGGATGGTCATATGCCAGTTTAGCCAATAAAAACAACGCACTATATATTTGGTGTTATTTTGCTTCAGTGATATTTATACGTAGGGGAAACTGCAAGAAGCATTGGTGAGCGGGTGAATGAACATTGGAGACAACTCAAGGAAGGTAAAAGCTCATCGATTCTGTACCAACACGCCGAACAAGACACGGGGGATCAATCAATAACATAGAGATTAAGATATTGTCCACACATAGAAAAAGATGCAACAATTAGACAAATTACAGAAGCTACACGTATAATAGAAAATAAACCTAGCCTGAATAGAAAACTAGAATGGAGCAATAGCGCACACCACAACATATGACAATAGGTGGATCTGCAAAACATAATAAATACAAAGGTAAATAAAGAAATAGAAATGAATATCTATGTATATGTATATGTGTATATATGTGTGTATAGATGTATATATATATATTGTAGTGTTATGTATGTAGGTATATATATATATATGTATATGTATTTCTTTTTTTTTTTCGATTAGATTTATTATTATTATTACTAATATTGTGTTATACATACATACAAGCATATGTAATGATAATAATGGGTGGATGTAAACACATGAACAAAATTAGAACAAAAGCAACAACAACAAAAACAAAATAGAAATACAAGAATGTATATAACCAGAAGATACAAATATTACAGGCATCCCCCCCACAGACACACTAAATAAACATAGACGCACATAGAGATATAAGCATGCGCCAATGAAGACATACAATAGAAATACAAAATGGCTGACGGTTAGTAAGGAGAGGACACAAGTAAGTGAGAAGAAACAAAGGACCACTGATTGCGGTCACAGGAGTGTGACGCAAGAACTTTGGCCGAAATAAGATTAGATTAATATAAAAATAATTTATCACTGAAGCAAAATAACACCAAATATATAGTGCGGTGGTTTATTGGCTAAACTGGCAATATGACCATTCCGAAATATAACAATATCTGTTTCAACACACGACTTCACATAAAAAATCTTGCACAACAAATATTTAAACGTATATATATATATACACGTATTTAGGCATGCATGTATATAAGTATGTAAATGTTGTAGAACTTTTTACTACATGTTTCATCTTGTGTCACCCTTAGGTCTAACATGAGATTATATATGTAATAAAAAATGTTTTTCCAATGAACATGTTTTAGGCCATTAGATAAATAAATATACATATTGGATATTTTAGATAGGTATAAACATGTAAAAATAGATGTTTAAAATGTGCATCTAATGTCAGGGAGATTGATCAATAAACGAAACAGAAAAATTAGATCACAATAGAAATGAACTTTTATTGTAACAAATAAGTAAACTTATATAGTGTGCTTATAAGTAAAGTTAAAGAATATTTTGTAAGTAACTAAAATATTTATTGATTTGAAGCATAATAGTTTAATAATTAAATATAATTGTTTGGGAAATGAAATAATCAAATATCTAGTAATGTTAATTAGTTTTCGATTGAATTATATATTTAAAAGAAAAGAACAGCAAGAATATAATGATAGTATTAATTGCCGATAGGTACACTGTATTTCACTTTCCAACCATAACATACCCCTAGCTATTGTGTCCTACCTTTCTGTGTTCAATCACTTTTAAGTTTATCTCTACAAATTCTCTATAGAATTTGGAGCCAGCTCTGAAAGTTACGACGTTTCGTATACGAATACGTGTATATATATACAATGCGATCGAAAGTAGACGTCTTCGTATACAGTTGTCAATTCATTACGGCCCTTTCAAGTAACTCCTTTAATTGATGAATGAAAACATTACATCCTTTGAAAGAAACTGTTTTCGTCAGATGACCGCATAGACTTCAGACATAATGGATAAAACTACTGCTCTAACATATTCACATTAATAATGGAACTTAAAATATTTACATTGTTTCTATTGTCATATCTCTGTCAGAAAGAATCTTTTATTTATGTATTTTATTTAGATGTGTGTGTGTGTGTGTGTAACAGAATAGAGGTATTAAAATGAAAAAATATGTCTTTGTAAGAGAAAGCGGTATAAACTCACACAAACCCCGTATAACACGTATATATATTATATATATATATATATATATATATGTATGTATGGATGTATGTATGTGTATGTATGTATGCATGTATGTATGTATGTATGTATGTATGTATGTATGTATATATTATTATATATATATTATATATATATGTATATATGTAGTATGTGTGTGTATGTATATCTATATATATATATATATATATATATATTATATATATATAATATAATATATATATATATGTATATATATATATATATATATATATGTATATATATCTTTTAAGCTACGACCCCAAATGGGAAGATCTGCGAACTGATCTATGACTTGTTTTGGAGAATCTGTTGCAATTGCTTTCTCCAGAGTCATATCCTAATGATGATCATATTCTTCGCAAAAAGTCACGTAAAAGACAAATCGCCAAAAACAATCGCAGTAATCCTAGATTTCAGGATTGCGGGGCCAGATTCAACCCGGAATGCTTTAAATTTTTTCACGGAGTCGGCCTGATTCCAAAATGGTATATGTTGCGCTACGGCCTCTAGCAACAACGTTGAAAAAGTGTGATACATTGCCACACTCACATTCGCATTTACTATATTATATATATTTATATATATATATTGTATATACATACGCACATATATGAGTGTATATATATATATATATATATACATACATGTGTGTGTGTATGTATGCACGTTTATATAGTTGCTATTATGTTAAACTGTCGTTTTTATAATATTTATTTTTGTTTGCAATAGCCGGTTCTTTTGGTCAAACTGTCGTATCTCCAGCTACTTCTGATGCCATGCTATTAAAAATTGTCAAAATATACTACAACGGTTTTGCTATGGGATGGTGACTCTAATTTTCCATTTTCTGAAAAAATGGCTCATGACATTCTTACATAATAGCAATGATGTATATATAGATATATATATATATATATATATATATATATATATATATATATATATATATATATACGGAGATGTACTCGCATAGCAAGTAATTTGATCTGAGATCGTGTGCTGAAAGGTGGAAGGTGTTATAAGCCATTTAAGAAACACACAAAAGCCGTTCGATTCACTTCAACATTTAAGTTTAATTTGTCAAAATATTTTCGTCGCTAAAATCCGCGACCTGTTCACTGACAAGAATCCGTGCTGCATCTGAGAAAGTAACAGTTAGTTCGTCATATATATGTACGTATGTATGTGTGTATGTATGCATACATGTGTGTATTTATGTATGTATTCATGTACGTACATACGCCTGTGTATGCATGTATGTATGTATGTATGTATGTGTGTGTATATGCACGCACATACACACTATACACACATACACATACTGGTTTATAGCTTTATGTTTATAGTGTGTATGTGCGTGCATATACACACACATACATATATACATACATACATACATACATACATACATACATACATACAATACACAGGCGTGTACGTACATGCATACATACATACATACATACACACATGTATGCATACATACACACACATACTAACATATATATGACGAACTAACTGTTACTTTCTCAGATGCAGCACGGATTTTTTGTCAGTGAACAGGTCGCGGATTTTAGCGACGAAAATATTTGACAAATTAAACTTAAAATGTTGAAGTGAATCGAACGGCTTTTGTGTGTTTCTTAAATGGCTTATAAACACCATCCACGCTGCCAATTGTTATATATATATTATATATATATATAGATATATATATATATATATATATATTATATATATATATATATATATATACATACATTTATTTATATAGATATACATATGGAAAATAGGTCAGTTTCAAAACATTGATGTCCAGGTCACTAAAGCAATGTTTGGAGGGAGTAGTATTCATTTCTAGTCATTTCGTTTGATTTCTAGTTAGAAGCAAATATGCAATAACATTTACTCACTGAAAAAGCCTCGACAGATAAGTAAATTAATAAATAAAAATCTTTGCTGCATAGTGTTATAAAACCACCCATGAAGAATTTTTAGTTGAATGAATCAACCTCAGTAAATTTTTTTTAAAGCTAACATGGCAGTCCAGAAAAATAGGACGAATACTGCCGTTGATTAGCTCCAAGAAGCCATCTTCTCAAGGTAGCTATGTGACACACACACCCGTGTCCATTACAACCTTCGAACAGCGGATGTCATTAGCTTCCCCATGCGGTTTCAAGCACCACAGACTAGTTTCGGGGTATTTGCCTCTTATCAATGTGGAGGAGTCGAACGCAGCAGGCGTCGCTGTTGACTATCTGTTTGAAGGTTGTAATGGACACAGGTGTGTGTGTGTGTGAGTGTATGTGTGCGTGCGTGGGTGTGTCATATAGCTAGCTAGAGAGGATGGCCGCTTGGAGCTAATCAACGACCGCATTCGTCCTATTTTTCTGGACTGCCAGGTTAGCCAGTACCCAGTACTGCTGCCGTAGAGAGATTTAGAAATAATATTTACATATATATATATATATGTGTGTGTGTGTGCGTGTTTGTGTGTATGTGTATGTGTGTGTGTGCGTGTATGTGTGTGTGTGTGTCTGTGTGTGTGTTTGTGTGTGTATGTGTGTCTCTCTCTCTGCATCTCTCTCTCTCTATATATATATATGCATATATGCAAATATATATACGTACACACACACACTCATATATATATATATATATATAAGCACACGTAAGTATACATGTATATAAATGATATAGCACTTTTTATTACATGTTTAATATTGTGTAACCCTTAGGCCTAACATGAGATTACATATGTAATAAAAACTATTTATTCAAATAACATAATTTAGGCCGTTAGATAAATAGATATATGAAATATTTTAGATAGGTATAAATTTATAGAAATAGTAGAGGTCAAAAATTTGTTACTTATGTCGAGGAGATTGATTTATATATGAAATAGAAAAAGTAAGTTACAATGGAAATGAATTTTTTTATAGAGATATGTAAAATTATATAGCAAATGAAATTAACATTATATATGTAAAATTATGCTAAAATATATATGTAAAGCTATAATACAATAAAGTTATATATATGTAAAATTATGCTAAAATATATATGTAAAGCTATAATAAAATAAAGTTATATATATGTAAAGTTTACTGCAGAAACTTGTTAAATGCTCTAAGCTGCTAATGGATGAACTTGTATGAGCCGAGCGACTATTCTTCGTTGGCACAAGAGGTCAAGCAAAGCAAATCCTCCAGGAAACTCATGGTGATCTGCTTTTTCGACAGCAAGGGCATTGTCCACATTCACCTGGTTCTCTCTGGTCAGATGATCAGCAAAGTATATTTTGTGGAGGTTTTGAAGGAGTTCAGGAAACGATTTCGTTGCATTAGTCAAGAGCACCGGCAGGAGAACAATGCTTCAGTCCACAATTCTATTCTGGTAAACAACCACTTGACAGAGATAGACACCAAAATTGTCCCTCACATTCTTTACGCTTCAGACCTTGCTCCCTGTAACTTTTGGTTGTTCCACTGGCTAAAGAAGAAGTTCAGAGGAAGTCATTTTGAAGATAAAGGAAACCGTGACAAGTGTTCTAGAAGGCTTCCATAGAATCGTCACGAAGTGGCTGGAGCGCTGCAACAAACCCATTTGAGGTCGGAGAATCATACTTTGAAGGAGATTACAACTTCGAAAAGTTTTAAAATTTCCGTAATACACCTTGTTAACTGCATAAGTTTATGCAGCTTTCATCTATTTTCTTTCTTTTTTCTGAAGCGGGAAATTTAACTCTAGCTCTTTCAAAATCATTCGATAACTTCTTGAAAAATCATCTGTAAATTTCACCGCTATCTTCATCTCTTATTTTTAGGCGTTCTGGTAATTATTCTAAAGTCTCTCTCCTTTTGCCAAACAGCTAAGTTACTGGACACAAAAACGCAAATATGTTTCAGCTTCTGTCCACCACATCCACTCACAAGGATTTGGTTGGTCTGAAGCTACAGTAAAAGGAACTTGCCCAAGATGTTACGCACGGTGGGACTGAACCCGAAACCAGGT
>NC_043005.1:51871246-51878746 GCF_006345805.1 Octopus sinensis | reverse complement strand
GAAAATAAATTTAATAAAGCTGAAAGGAGGATAAAATATATAATGTATGTGTTTAATCGGCAAAATATGGCCGACCGGAAGTATAGCAATATATATATATATATATGACGGGTTATAGTTGAAGACGCTTACCCAAGGTGCTACGCTGTAGAACTGAACTCGGCAACTGCTGGTTGGAAAGAAACCGTCTTACCATACGGCAGCGCCAGCGGTTAAATGCACGGAAGATAATCGAGTTTGATTTTCATAAATTAAATGCCTTTAATGCATAATGTTATTCAAACTCCCGGTGTTTTGGATAACCAACGATACCAACGTCCTTTTCTACTCTAGGCACAAGGCCCGAAATATTTTTGGCGGGAGGGAGCCAGTCGATTAGATCGACTCCAGTATACAAGTGATTCTTAATTTATCGACCCCGAAAGGATGAAACGCAAAGTTGACCTCGGCGGAATTTGAACTCAGAACGTAAAGACAGACGAAATACCTATTTCTTTACTACCCACAAGGGGCTAAACACAGAGAGGACAAACAAGGACAGACAAACGGATTAAGTCGATTATATCGACCCCAGTGCGTAACTGGTACTTATTTAATCGACCTCGAACGGATGAAAAGCAAAGTCGACTTCGGCAGAATTTGAACTCAGAACGTAACGGCGAAATACCGCTAAGCATTTCGCCCGGTGTGTTAACGTTTCTGCCAGCTCGCCGCCTCCAACTATACCAACATCATGCTGGGAGTCCTTCTAGAACATTCATCAGCCTTTTTTTTTTTTTTGTAGACTTGAGGACATAAACTAGATTAAGCTTAATAAAAATCAGTCTGGAAAGATATTATCGATGTTATGGGCGCTGTACCTTCCCTTGAGATAGAAAGAAAATAATGATATAGTAAAATAAAATAAGAATAAATACAAAATAAGATACTAAAATAAATATATAAATAACTAAAGAGAGCAATAATACCTGACAAAAAAATTGGTGTCTTCATTTTTCCGGGTCATTTTACAAAACGAAGAATATTTCGTTTCAAACATACTTACTTCGTCTTTATTATCTTGAAAGTATATTTTTAAATGTTTGTTTGTCTGTTTGTGTATTTGGTTGATCGGTTGGTTCGTTGGCTGGATGGTTGGTGGGCTGGTTCTGTTGCAAGATATTTTGGTTTTTTATTGGTTTCGTACACAACTGGATAAAATTGACCATAATTGAAGATAGTTACTTGCAAGCTTAAATATTCTGACGTCCAGCTGTCAGAAATATTTCAAGCCGACATTTTGAATTTATACATACTTACGTATATATATATATATATATATATATATCTTTTATTTTTTTTTTGCTTCATGAAATTTTGTTTATCGCAGTGTATCATATTTCTGAGGCCTATATTATAGAATATAATTATGTATGTATGTATGTATGTATGTATGTATGTATGTATGTATGTATGTATGTATGTATGTACGTATGTATGTATGTATGTATGTATGTATATGGACACGTAAATGATTGTATCTATCTATCTATAATTTGTTATGCAAATATATATGTGTATATGTATTGTATGCACATATGTGTGTATCAGTGTGTATGTGTGTGTTAGAGAGAGAGTATTTTATATGTAGATACGTAGGTTTCTCTGAAATATATTTTAATTTTGTTCTTAATTTTACAGAATACAAGCCAGCCAGTAACCAAGTGACAATATTCTTTATTTGAGTCAAGACAGCTCTTGTGGCTTGAGGCTACCTGCATTGGTTAGGGTGTGTATAGTTATGCGTATTAGCTCCTGAGAATGCACGAGAGAACACGAGTGTGTATGTTTCATTGCTCTTTGTATATCCTTTCTACCTGTATGTGTGTTAGTTTGAATTTGTTCTCCTAGATACCTCGAAAGAAGAATCCCTGAAATATTTTACAAATTTTTCACTGTTCCTCTTACCAAGTAGTTGTCAACCGGGTCCGTATGGCCCTTGTGGAGTGGTGTCGATGTAAGATTTAGTTGTTAAAATTTATGTGCAATGAATTGCTTCTATATCCACCAGAGACAACATATTTTAATTTTTTATTCATGCGTTGCTGTCTAGTAAAGAGGCTTGCTGGCAGAAAGGCGGTGAGCTGGCAGAAACGTTAGCAAGCCGGGCGAAATGCTTAGCGTTATTTCGTCTGCCGCTACGTTCTGAGTTCAAATTCCGCCGAGGTCGACTTTGCCTTGTATGTTCGTGTGTCTGTGTTTGTTCCCCCCTCCCCCACAACATCGCTTGACAACCGATGTTGGTGTGTTTACGTCCCCGTAACTTAGCAGTTCAGCAAAAGAGACCGATAGAATAAGTACTAGGCTTACAAAGGTCTGCTCGGCTAAAAGCGGTACTCTAGCATGGCCACAGTCAAATGACTGAAACAAGTAAGAGAGTAAAAGAATATATATATATATATATATATATATATATATATATATACATAGAGAGAGAAAGAAAGAGACAGACAGACAGAATAAAATGAAGAACGGAAAAACGAAGAACGAACAAGAACCTGAACAAGTACACACATACATACACACGCTCGCACGGACGAACACGAATATAATCATGATTCTTTAAATATAATCGGCAAGGCCGTCACGGTATATGAATGGGAACGTATACTGAAAAGAACACATAAGTCTTTTTAAATATTTGAAATGTAAGCCATTTTGACTCTGTCGCATTCCCATAGCTATCAATTTTAGTATGCAAGTACAAAGACTGCTATTGACTATTCGAAGGTCTAGAAATGAATTTGCATATCGCCCTTTATGAAGAAGTCGTAAAAGGTGAGTATGCTATACTACCAGTCGTGTTGACTGGCGTCTGCAGCATACTCTTTTCTGAAACGTATGTCGGTAGGGCTTTCAGCAGACGTACTTTGCTTTCCGCATCTCCAATACTTTTTGTTCACTGTATAGTTAGAGAGAACCTGAAGGCACACTAAGGCTTTTGCAGTGCGATGTCATTTGAATATTATGCTTGTTGTGCAGCAGTTAGTTGAATTAAATGAACACGTCGGCCAATGTAATAATAAACAGCAAATTGTTGGATGCTGAAGTATTGCTTTAAAGGGTAAACATACTAAAAGAAGAGAGAGAAAAACCTCATTGATACAGATACATTGTTCTTACTGGAATTTGGCAACTTGATCGCAACCCAGACGATGATATATTGGATATATTGGTGACATATTCTAGAACCCTTGATGAAATATTGATGACATATTTGGTTAAATTTATTGTTTTAAATCTAAAAACTGATGTGTTCATTAAATGTCTTGGCCACGCCTTGTTATATCGCAATACTACACAGTGGTTGTGTGTTCTACGAAATCCTCGTCGCCACTGTTATGTCGCACGTTCGGATGCCTTCCACTCAACGCTACTCCTCTCTCTCTGCTTTTCTACTCTCACCGCTGCTCAACTGTTCTGTCTGAACTCTGACGTCTAGGCTTCTCCCACTATATCTACGTATTGGGCTAGCCTACTTCATCGTCTGGGGGCGTCCATACAACACGCCTTTCTTTCTATTGAATCACAAATATTTCTTTCTCAGAGTCCATCTGATCCAATCTTTACGTGCGTAGGTCGGAGAACCCAATTATTCCAAAGCAGAATAGATTTATCCCTAAAGTAGGTAGGAATACATCATTATCCGATTCATCCTTTCTTCGCTTTAAGATTGTAACATGAGTTTTGAAAGAGACTCAAGTACTATTTTTAGCAGATCAATCGACGAAGTATAAATTCTGTCGTTGTCTCTTTTGATTAATTAAATTTCTTGAAAGATTCTGCTGTTATTGTGTTTTGTCACTTTTTAATTTGAATTGGCGAGATTATTTACTTTGTTGTTGATCATACTAATTCAAATGGTATATTATTTGTAAAATAACGAGCAGATGGATGTAAACAAACAATCAAAATAATTATTGTTAATAGTGTTATAAAATTAAGACAAAAACATCTTAATTGATAATTATTTCCTTGGGGTTTTCGTGTTGATTGATCAGCTGGAATTTTGTTTTTTTTAATTGCTTGTGTTGTTTCCTCTTCTTTACTGGCTCTGAAAGAAAAAAATTACTATTTACTTTCAAGGACTTCGACGAAGATCAGTATGTATGTGCGTAAATATACACATACATACATACATACATACATACATACGTACATACATACATACATACATATATATATATATCACATCACATGATCACATGACCGACCAGTCCATCAGATGTTGTTACACATCGCTGGTCACAATGCGTTCGCATTGTTTTAGCCTTCGAACGACGCCACCCCGCTGGCTAAGCGAGCAGGCCAACAGAAGAAACAGTGGGAGAAAGAGTGGTGAAAGAGTATAGCAGGGATTACCACCCCCTGCCGGAGCCTCGTGGAGCTTTTATGTGTTTTAGCTTAATAAACACTCACAACGTCCGGTCTGGGATTAGAAACCGCGATCCCACGACCGCGAGTCCGCTGCCCTAACCACTGGGCCATTGTGCCTCCACACACACACACACACACACACACACACACACACACACACATATATATATATATTGGTGTGTGATAAGAAGTTCTGTTCCCAACTATATGGTTCCGAGTTCACTCTCACTGTGTGGCCCCTTGGGCAAGTGGTTTCTACTATAGCCTTGAGCAGAGCAAAACCTTGTGAGAGGATTTGATAGACGGAAACTGAAATTGGCCCATCGCGCGCGCGCGCGTGTGTTCGTGTATCTTTGTCCTTGTGTTTGCTTCCCATAACCACTTCACAACCGGTGTTGGTGAGTTTCCGTCCTCGCAACTTAGCTGTTCGGCGAAAGAGGACGATAGAATAAGTAACAAGCTTTGAAAAGTAAGTTCGGGGGGGGGGCGTTCGTTTGACTAACAATTCTTCGAGGTGACGCCCTAACAAGGCCGTAGCTTAATGACAGAAACAATTAAAACATAAAAGATAAAATGGTAATGACGTCGTAATGTATGATGTTATTAGACATTATTAATAACGGTTTCAAATTTTTTCACAAGGCCAGCATTTTTAAAAGGATGATAAAGCAAACGACGACTTAAAATGTCAGAAGAAATTCCACAAAGCATTCCGTCTAACGCTGTTCCCTTTCTGCCAGTTCTAACGCGCTAAACATTATTAGCAATAGTCATTTCTAACTTAGCTAAACGGAGATAAATTTTGTGGAAGGGATTAGTCGCTCAATTAAATCTACTCCAATATACGATTGACAATTTATTTTAGTGAACCCAATGATATGGCAGGCGGATTTAACTTTGAATTTAAATATAAAAACGTCCTAACTAAATACCAGTGTCTAATAACAATTTAATGAAGATGGTTAACTTAATATACAGAATACGCAAGCAATATAATCAGACAATTGACCATATCATATCTGGCTGTCCTAAGTATATTTACAGTCCGAGTATATTTACAGAAATGATGGAGCCTGAAGTTATTGAGATTCTTGAAGACATCTTGATTGATAATTATTTCCTTTAAGGGTTCCTTGATTGATAATTATTTCCTTTAACAGATCAGGTATGTAAATATGTAACTTGACTGAAAAACAGATCAGTTATGTAAATATGTACTAGGAAATATAATGTCTAGACCAAGGATGGCGAACCTGTGGCCTTAAGGTTGCATGCAGCCTTCTGGGTCAACAAGTGCGGCCTTCTGCAGCCTTTGATGTAACTGTTGATATATATTTTTTAAGACCTTGATTTTCTAGATCTGAGACGCACAAGGCATGACCCACATCCTACATTCAACCCAAAATTCAATAGGAAACAGCACAGTCTCTATAAACAATCTATACCCTATATCAGTCATGGGAAAATGGTGGTAGGTGAGACTTTCTGAATGACAAGCTTAACGAAAATCTTACCTTAAATTTAGTAATGTAGCCTGCCTGATGTTGAGCATACTGGTTTCTAAATAACATAACATAACACAGAGGACATATGCTGGCTGCAGGTGACCGCGGTATACAATCACTGCCCATTACTACAACATATGGCACAGGTCACAAAGGATATACGAATCAATGACCAACTAACGTAACACGACCCACTAGTTAACAATACTCGTATTTTGTACTTGCGGTGGCCATTTACCCGAGGTGGGTTGAGCTAACTCCGACTAATGAGTGTTCAGGGTGTTCAGCGGGGATTCAAGTTCACTTGTGTCCCCGATCACACGCATGCACTCTTTGGGATAGAGTGACCCGTAGCAGCCGTCGATTGTCGACCGTCACATTCGATTCGCATCACCGCTTATCGGACCAGAAGTGGCCTGAGTTTGCCGAGCTTAACAATGGATAATCTCCTCCTAAAAATAGCAATATAACGTCATTTAAACGTCACTCTACCATCTTAAAACAAGAGCAATGAATAATGTCGTTAAAGGTAATTACACACAAGAAAAAGCATGGTCACTGCTGAAGCATATTTGAACTCAGATCTGCCCGATCGAAAATGACCCGGGGGTTAAACAAAACTACCACCAACAACAACAAAAACAGTGACAACACGACACAGCACAGACGTTAATCCTACTAACATATGAAAGACTTAAAGGTAATCAAGAGAAACCCACGACAAATACGAGCTAATACCGTATGCAAACATAATTCTACATCTCCAAAGCCGATGCTGCACACAGAGTAGCACTTGCTGATGCACTAGAAACTCGTATAAAATGTATGGAAATGTGATGATGACGATGATCGTAATAATAATTATTCTTTATGTTTTTATTGTGTGAGCAATAATGACTTATTATTAATATACAGTAATATATAATCGTATCTAACAATGTCTATTGTCTCTCTCTCTCCCTCTCTCTCCTCTCTCTCTCTCTCTCTCTCTCTCCCGTTCTCTTCATCCCTCAATCTCTCTCTTCACATATCTCTCTTTCCCCCACTTCCTTCCTTCTCTTTCTCTTTCTGTCTTATTCTTATCTGCCACCCACAATCTGTCTAATTTCTCGGTCACCGTCTCTCTGTATCTTTCCCTCTCTCCACACACACATATATATATGTCTGTGTGTGTGTATATAATTGTGTGTGTGTATACATATATATGTGTATATATATATATATATATATACACACACACACATATATATATATATATATATATATATATATATATATATATATATATATATATATATATGCGTATATATGTGTATGTGTTTGTATGTATGTACGTATATAACTACAGTTTATCTTTGCTTTCACTCTAGCATATTCTTTTCCTCTCTTCTCTCTCTCTCTCTTTTTCTCTGTGGTCTGTCTGTCTGTCTCTCTCTCTCGCTTCTGCCACCTCTCTCTCATTCTCACTCTCACTCTCTCGCTTTCTTTCTCTAATTATGATGGAAAATATTATTTAGTGGAAGTAACATTCCATAAAAAGCTATGTACATCGATTGCCCTGTTGCCAAATTTAACCTTA
>NC_043005.1:51863746-51866246 GCF_006345805.1 Octopus sinensis | reverse complement strand
ATATCTGTAAGCAACCGATGACTCAGATCAGCCGTAGATGCACATGCAGAGATTTTTCTAAACCTCCTCTATGGCAGGCATGCGATATATTCACAGTTGTTCATGAGGCGTAGATACGGCAAATTATGGCATCGGCTGGACAGAGATCAAACGTTATAGATGGTCTTCGAAGGGAAGTATTAAATCCAGATATAACGATCATCTTTCTGTCTTTAAGCACGCCAAGAAGAGACATACAACCTTCTTGACGTTAATCAGAGACATAAGGATGTGAACATCAACTACAACATCAAATTGGAGATCGTTTCTAAGACCAGACCTCTTATATCAACGAGTCAAAAAGATGTTCCGTATGCACGCTTGAAAAATTATACCTCTGAAAGAAACTAAAAACTACCAGGGACTGTATGAATACCAAAACCGAAATTTATTCATCATGCCCGCATCTTACAAAGTATATCTTAGCGAACATGTACGCATACATACATACATACATACATACATACATACATACATACATACATACATACATACATACATACATACATGTACGCATGTATATACATACATGCGTACATGTAAATGATGCATTCTACTATGTCATACGCCTTGGAAAATGGGAGCTCTGGATGTACATACTGGAGTGAAGAAAAGGAAAAATATGCAGTGATCTATATTCTTTTATTCTTCTATTTGTTACTGTCATTTGACTGTGGCCATGCTGGAGTTCCGCCTTTAGTCAGACAAATCGACCCCAGGACTTATTCTTTGTAAGCCTAGGACTTTTTCTATCGTTCTCTTTTGCCGAACCGCTAGCGTACGGGCTTGTAAACACACCAACATCGGTTGCCAAGCGATGGTGGGGGACAAACATAGATACACAAACACACACACGCACACATACACACACACACACACATATGCGACGGGATTCTTTCTGTCAATCAAATCCACCCACAAGGATTTGGTCAGCCCAAGGCTATAGTAGAAGACACTAGCCTAGGATGCCACGCAGTGGGACTGAATCAGGAACAATGTGATTGATAAGCAAGCTACTTTCCACACAGCCACTCCTGCGCCTATATATGGAAGATCCCAAAAAGACCGGCTCCAAACAATGTTGATATAAATAGCTTTACTAGTCAGCGAACAGGTTAGCCTTTCTTAGTTTAGTTCCAAATTATCTGCTCCCTCTACCAAAAAGTAGAACCAAATACCGCAACAGCCTGGATTTACAAAACCTCGAAGATTTTCTTTATCAACCCCCCCCCCCTAAAATAATATGAGAAATGTATATAAAGTAAATGTAAATGTATACAAGATACACTTTGATATTCTTCTATCACAGTTTCCAATTTGAACCAATGTTATGGTAACAAACGTATATAAACGCAGTACCATCTGACTTTCAGAATTCACCAAAAATCTATTACAAAAGGAATACTGTAGAAACAATGGCATCAGCGATACAGATACTGTAATATGAAAACAACTCCTGGAACTGGAATTTGTGATCTGTTTGTGTGGGCAGATACGTATGTGCACGAGTGGGTGATTGAGAATACATACCATACATACATGCATACACACACGCCAGGCATTCGCAATGATCGATCGCTAGTCACTAAACATTCTTTATTTTCTCTCCTTGCTTCTTACTGTGTTCTTCTCTGTGGAAGAGCGTAGGCTCGAAACGTTAAAGACTTCTTCACTTCCCGAGCGTTATACTAATACATCTGTTTGTTGTCTACACCACCTGTCTTCGTCTTTTGTTTTTTTGTGAATTCTCCCCCTACTCTCTCTCTCTCTCTCTCTCTCTCTCTATATATATATATATATATAATATATATATATATGTATATATATATATATATATATGGCCCTTTAATAGCTCACTCTCACATCTACGCTCATTGAGCCCTGCTGGTAAATACCTGTACTCTTAACATATTGAGCTTGTAGACTTTTTGTCTAAGAAGTGTTTCCCTTTCTTTTTCCGTCTTCCTTTTGTTTATATTGTATGCTCTTGCTTTTCACTCTGATGCCCTATGAAGATAAAGAATGTTATTCCCGCATTTATGCATAGACTGCATTCTGGTATTTTGATTAGAAACAGCTGTTAGATTTGTTATGTCTTGCATTGTTTCAATAAATATGCTTTAAAATGCGGTCCTATCGATGCGGTGGTTAATCTATGTCTTTCTCTATTTTCTAATTATTTCCATTGGTTCCTGATAAACTTTTGCTTATCCTGTTGTTACCTGCGCTCGACGTACATGGTGTCCATGCACACCATTGCACGGGGTTAACACATGTAACGGATACTGATAGCATATACGAATATTTTATCCCTTTGTCGGTTACTACGACCGCTAACTCTATTCATACTATATATAGACCTTTGGTTCAGCCCTACTACGCGGAACCTTAAGGTGTTCGACTATAGCCAGCGGACAACAGAAGCCTTGTGAGTAGAATACATAATGATGATAATAATAAT
>NC_043005.1:51843746-51858746 GCF_006345805.1 Octopus sinensis | reverse complement strand
TGTACTCAATAACGAGACACTCTACGCAGTAGAGAAAATTAACTTTAATTGATATACATGCAATCACGTTCAAACTTCATTAACATGGAACAATTAGTAAAACATAGACTTTATGTTTCATAGACAGTTGTCAGATACAAGACAGACTGAACATTTTGCTAGTTAGAGGGAATATAAGTATTACTAATGATTATATGTAATGGAAATGATATGACAGCCATGGATGGCTTGGTTTCCATCATATTTACCTGGATTAAGAGGTATCAATAAAGTTGGAGATGACAAATGTTGTAAATCTGACAAAGGCTGTAAATCTCTCAACATTTCAATATAATCCCCACAATTATCATATACAACATTGATGAACTTGGAAAGCTTATCAAAATATGGGGCTTCATATAATCACACTGATACACAGCATGCTGAGATGATCATTATTATTTGTTCCTGATTGGAGTAATAAAGATTGGTTAATGAATAAGCCCAATTAATGAAAAGTAGGTTCATCTTAATTATATTTAATATAAGAGACAATGTTTGGGTAGCAATGAGAAACACGTTTATATGAAAAGGAGTTTGGCAGATGAAGTGTATTTTGTTTGGCAGATTAAGTGTATTAGGTGAGGAGATATAACTTGGTGTAGTTTATTATGAAGTATTGGGGGTTTAATTATGTTGATTAGGAAATATTGGTGGGGTGTTTAATGGCATTCTAGTAACTCTTAATCATCATCATCAGAATGATTCTCCACTTCCTCCTTGGTCTACAAAATAATGACTGTTACTCTATTGACCCCAGGAGGAATGTAAAGTAAAAATGACCTTCTTCAGGATGTCACCTCTTTGAATATACATGAACTAAACATATTTTTTTAAGAAGCTGGATAAGGGTATGTTGTTGTTACTGCTTTTGCTGTTGACAACACAGTTTATGAAGAGAAAACCAGATAATTGCAAACATTTCAGCTGTAAAATTAAATTGGAATTAATATTTATGTTTCACTTGTGCCATTCTACTTGGTTTATTTTGGAGACAAAAAACTTACAAAATGTCTCAGAATAATTATATTAGACTTTAATCTAGAAGTATATATATTATATACACATATACACATATGAATGAATGTGTATAATATATACTTAAACAAACATTCACAAATATTTATACATCCATACGTACGTGTGCATGTATGATTATCATCATTTTATCCCCACCTTCCATGCTATAATGGGTTGGATGGTTCAAAGAATATCTTGCCTGAAGTTACATTTTCTGGTTTTCTTTCTACAGCTGGATACTCTTCCTGGCACCAACCACTGCACGAAGTTCTCTGGCTGCATTTTATGGCACCATCACTAGAGACGATTGCCATGTCCCTGACAAAACTAACCCAACCTCAATCTCTGGGTTTCACATATACCTTGGGATGGGTGAGAAATCTAAGATAATAAATATATGAAAAGTAGTGGTTGAGTGTTGGGGAGAGACTCAGGTAGATCCAGTAACATTCCTAGTTTCATTGGAAGAATGGTGAAAAGAAGAGATTTAATGCCAATCTTTGTCAC
This sequence comes from Octopus sinensis, assembly GCF_006345805.1. NCBI lineage: Eukaryota > Metazoa > Mollusca > Cephalopoda > Octopoda > Octopodidae > Octopus > Octopus sinensis. Next base: position 51,857,180 of record NC_043005.1, on the reverse strand, counting down.
TGTACTAGTAGAGTAAAAAGGAGAGGGATTGAGAGATGAAAGAAGATAGAAGTAGGGGTTATTGGGGCATGACAGTAGGGACATAGGTGACAGTGACATGGGTGGTATGAAGGATGTGTGATATTAGAAGTAAATGATAAGTTATATGTGTTAGAGGGGTGAATGATAGGGGTGTGATAAAATGAGAGGGAGGTTAAAAGGCTGAAGATGTAGACTATATATACATATATATATGTATATATATAGGTGCAAACAGAAAAAATAGAACTTAAAATATAAGTATATGTATATTTTTTATTAAAAATTTGGCAGAACTAACATAGTGACTCAAGGTCTGAGAGTTTCATGCGTTGGCATTCATCAAAGTTCTTTGGGGGTCTAGTAATATACCAACAAAGAACCAGTTTGATAAATGCCAATGCAAGAAACTCTCGGATTTTGAGTCCCTTCTCCAAAATACACACACACACACACACACACACACATATATATATATATATACACATACTTACATACACATATACATAAACGCGCCTGTGTAATTATCTGAATATACCTTCACATACTCATGTATAAATGTTCATGTCTGTGTGTGTATATATATATGTTTATAGATGTGAATTAATGAATGACAAAAGAACATGAGTTACGTAATCACCTCTATTAGTTTCCAACTGTTTCTGCTATAGGGAGCAGTGAGCTCTAGCTGAGCGTGCGCGTGTTTGTGTCTGTGCATTTGCTTATGTTCACGTTTGCAATCTATTTTAAGTTGCTCCAAGCAGTCAAGTCTGTCAAACAATCACCCTCCACCTTGAAAGACATGGGAAATAAGAACTTTCGTTCTTGCAAAATGGTTTTGGGTTAGTAATTGGAATGCTGTCAGTCTAAAAAAACTATGCTACAATGATATATTCATCTAACCCATGCTAGCAAAATCAGATTGTCAAATCAACCATAAGTAAAACCATGTTTATACCTTCATATACTCTGATGCACGCATATACACACACGTGTGTGTGTGTGTGTATGTGTGTGTGTGTGTGTGTGTGTGTGTGTGTGTGTGTGTGTGTGTGTGTGTGTGTCTGTGTGTTTGTGTATGTGTGTGCATTTGGTGTTAGGAAGATCATCCAGCAGTAAAATCTTGCCAAATCTTTCAGTGGAGCTCAGCAAAGTCCTCTGGCTCACTGCTTCCTCTTCAACTGTCCTACCCATACCAATTATAAAATGTGGATGTCAAAACGTTTATAATGATGAAGATGATATCAGATGATATTGTATTTTCTTTTCTGTTTATTATTTTGTTGTTTTCCCCTCATGATTTTATTTTGTTTGTTCTCAGGTTCTTCTGAGTCCCGCTCAGTCAAGTATATGACCACACTCGATGAGGGTCACCCTTTCCTCACCATATTTCAAACAAGAGAATATTTCACCAAGTTCTTCAAACAGAATCAGCACAATGGTTGGATATGTTTTTCGGTGGAAGATTGCAAACAAACGGCACTGTTTGTATGACATGACAATTGTTTATAATTAGCTGCTGATGTCAAGATAAGGAGACATGAGCAGACATATGCTCGAGCCAGCACACACGCACAAACACACACACACACACACCTATATGCATACACATACAAGTACAAATGTAGATACGCATACTTGAATCTACACACCAAACATAAACTAACACACACACACACACACACATATATACCATAGGCGGCGAGCTGGCAGAAACGTTAGCACGCCGGGCGAAATGCGTAGCTGTATTTCCTCTGCCGTTACGTTCTGAGTTCAAATTCCGCCGAGGTCGACTTTGCCTTTCATCATTTCGGGGTCGATAAATAAAGTACCAGTTTCGCGCTGGGGTTGATGTAATCGACTTAACCTCGTTGTCTGTCCTTGTTAGTCCCCTCTGTATTTAGCCCCTTGTGGGTAGTAAAGAAATATATATACTATAGGCTTGATCAGTTCCATCTATGAAATTCACTCACAAGGTTTGGGTCAACCTGTAACATTAGAAAAACTGTTGTTTCTAGCATACTTTATATTTAAGTGTGCGTCTGTAACTGTTTTTCATTGTTGTATTAATTTGATTGTAATAACTAAATGGAAATTAAAGTATAATTTTAAAAGAAAACTAAATTCATGACATATAAGAAGTAAATGAAAGCAAGGGCTGCTAGAAATAGCAGCCAAATCTACATTGAAACAACGCCGTACTGCCTCACGTAACTCCATTCATATTTGTATATGAGCCGATGAAAATCAAAGTGTACATGGTAGCTAGAGTTGTTTGAAATAGCAGCCAAATGCCCCTCCAATCTACTGTACTTCTGAAATTAACTTCAGTCTATAAATTTTACACTTATTTGTCACGCAAAACAAGACACATACAAAGGGTCCATTAAACTGGGACATTTCATATGCTAGAAACAACAGCAAGACTTCAGCAAAAATATATGCGAAGATAGAAAATACTGAGATGGAAGCAGAAAGAAAAGATATTTAAATATATGTTTCAATGCTTAATCAGTGTTTCCCGAACTTGTGCCAAATTGCAATATCGCCCACCTATCAGCCAAAAAATACTCCATAGCCTACCTATGTAAAAAAAAATCCCTGACACCCACCAACACAAAATTCCCCAGGACTCCCACCCCCTGTATCATTTGACACATACACTATATCGTAGACTCGTTGCCCTGTTAGTATGGTTTGGCCTAAATATGCGGTTGTTTATAAATCCCCTATTGTGGGTTTAGTTTTGCCATTAGAGTCAATAAAATTCTATTGTTAACTCTGTATTATGCAGACATATTAACTTCTGGAAACTTGTACTTTCTTTTACACTGATTTTCAATGCAAAAATGATTAATGATTGTATTATAAAGGAAAAGAATAAAACTTTTTAATGAGAACCGTGTCTGGCGCGATGTAGCTAGTGCAGATACATTCGGTTTCAAACCTGTCAACTTTAGCCGCAAGTCTCTTCACTGTATCACATCCAGTCCAATTCTTTTATGGGAAAATAAAGTTCCATCATGGTTAAAACCAGATTCAATCAGGTATGAGATAGGAAAGGTGAGCAAAGGTAATTTCCGATGTTTCCATAGATTGGTGTAGGGATTCATATACTCTGATGGTACCATTAAGGTGATATCGCATTGTGGCGTCATTGTCATTTTGTAATTCCATCAATTCCTCTGGAAACTCATCCTCGCAATTGACTGCATCGACCTCAGACGGACTGCTGCACCAATTTGGAATACTCAGCGCAATAACATCTTGAAATTGCTCCATGTTATCGTTCAATAATTGTAAATAGTTGCAATATGTAGTTAAATCTTCATCAACCGATTCATCTTTCAAAGAATCAAATTGTGGAAATTGATGGAATTTACGTTTTGAAATATTAGTGTTAAACAACAGCAATTTCGAAATGACAGTAGTGATAAATGATTTACAATATCAACGAGAGTTTTTCTGTTTCCTTGCAATAACTTATTCAAATCATTAATTTTGTGAATATATCACAAAGAAAAAATATATCACACCTTGCAGCCATCAATGAAGTGGATAGTGGAGTATCTTCAAAGGAAAAGATATATAAAACAGTTCAACAAAACACAGTTTCCTTTTGACAACCACCGTACTTCGGTATGGTATAAGAGTTTAGTGTGGTCCTCATCATTTCTCAGAGTTGATAGAAAATTCGATCAGACAAGTGACTGGACTTCAGTTTGTTCGCAAGTCTTGATAACTAACTGTAGTGCATCATTCAATCTACTGTTCATATTTTTTTGTCACTAGATGCTGCCGGTGTACTAAGTAATGAACAGTTAGTATCTGGTGGGATATATCATGCTTTAGGAGAGATAAAAAACCTCTGTATCTTCCTATTATCGAAGGGGCTCCATCAGACGCAGAGGCAAGAATATTACTGAGTGGGATATTGTGTTCAAAAAGGAAAGACTTGAGAATGTGAAAAATAGATGCACCCTTTTGAATCAAGCGGCAATTTGTCTGTGAACCACATTTCATCACAAGGTTGAAGGTCTTCGTTGAAATACCGAACATATGCCATCATCAAACATTGATTACCCACAATAGCTGATTCATTCACTTGTATAGAAAATTCAGAACGCTGGAGAATATTAATGAGCTGATGTTTGATATCGTTGGCCATTTCATCGATGCGTCGATAAACTGTGTTATTACTAGCTGGTATCTTCATAATGTTATCGGTTTTTTGGGGCATAACGATTGACAAAACCTCTCCGATAGCTGTGCGAAGTAATGTTTCTCCAATTGTGTGAGACTTTCTAGACTTAGCAACAAGCACTGCAATGTTGTATAATGCAATCAACTCGTGATTCTCCGGTTTACTATTTTCCTGAAGTAGCGTGTTGAATGTTTGTATTTGCTTTTTGAAAGAGGAGCTCAGTTGCAAAAAGTATGATCACGGCTTGTCCTTGTCAGAATGCTTTGCATCAAAGTGATACTTCAAGTGGAAAGGTTTCATTGCTTCGTTGTTCAGTGTTTAATGGCAAAGAAAGCACATTGGTAACTGAGAGTTCCGAGGAGAGGGAATAAATCCAAATGATAAATAATCGCTAGTGTACTGTCGTCAAATTTTCTTGACTGGATGAGTCAGTAAAGTGAAAATGTGAAAATAAATTTCTACGGACAGTGTCAGAAAGGCAGTATGGTTTTCTCAAAGAGAAGTTGACAGAGCAGAGTCAGATTACACATCTTTACTGGAGCAAATACAGATCTAGTTTGTTTGGCTGCCAGCATTTCAAAACTTAAAGCTTATCGAAAATTTGGACGCTATGTTACAATAATGGAAGGAAAATAGATATATCATATGGAAGAATAGTTGAAGGGAATGAGATTTGTTTTTGATAAGTAATATCAGTAAGTTGTAGTGAAATGAAAGTACAAATGATGTGTGAATATCAGTAAGTAATAGTGAAATGAATTTACAAATGCTGAATGGTGTCAGTGTTTTTGTTGAAATTCCGACACTATTTCATAGGAATGCAAGGTAAGGTGCTGTGTGGCTGTCTTTTTGTTGGTGTGTCGATGATTTTCGTTTCGCTGTGAATTTGCCTTTGTGTGCGTATGGCTTCCCTGTCAGATGGTCTCTGCTTATGTTAAAGAAATTTGTATACTTATATCTGAACGGAGATTTAGAAAAATAGGTATATCTCAAACATGAATGAATATACATGTGTGTGTGGGGGGGGGGTGTTTGTGTGTGGCTGTATGTGTGTATGTGCCTACGTGCGTGTGTGTGTATGTTCCCTTAGAGAGAGAGAGCGAGAGGAAGAGGGAGACAGACAGATAAAAAAATAGCGGTGCCATTTCTTTAGAGTTCCGCTCTGCTGGTGAAAGTGGACAAAACACCCGCTCTTATAATTTTCTTTTATCTTTTCTTTCTTTTCACCTTTTACTTGTTTCAGTCCTTAGCTTGTGGCAATGCTGGAGCACTGCCTTGAAGAATTTTTAGTTGGACATATTGACCCCAGAATGCTTTATATTTTTACTTGTGGCAGTCATTAGAGTGGAGGGGAGAGAGAGAGAAAGAGAGAGAGATTAACTGTGTTTAATTGTGCAGAACAGACCATCCTTCAATAAATAAACAAATAAATGTGTATGGTGTGGTGATTTTCATTGTCTTGAACGCTGACCATTCTCGCCACAGGACAATTTCCGGCCAAATTGAAAGACAGGAAGATAAATAGAGAGGGAGGGAGAGAGAGTGGGAGAGAGCGAGATTGAAAGGTGTCGATTCTTTGAATATTTTGGCACTTTAGCTCTGGTCACACCATCATAATCATTATCATCATAAAAGTTAAAGTGTGCAGTGGACAAAACGCTTATAAATGAGATGATGTTTCAATTATGATTTGTGAGACATCAGACAGAAATTTTCTTTAATATATATAGATATATATACAGAGAGAAAGACAGATATATATATATATATATATATATATATATTATATATATGAAAATAGAAAAATTATCATTTCTAAATATCTGAACGAGAAATATTCATTAACAGTACTCAAGAATAAAGATTATTTACTAACATAATGTAGCAGTCCTGATTAGGACGAATGTTACTGTTATTTAGCCACAGGAAACGCTGTCTCCAACTAGCTATCGACCCTTTATCTGCGTCCTTATATTTTCGAACAGGGGAGCTCAGAGTCCCCACTCAGCAGAAAGCAATACCTATGTGCCAATGGTTTCTGAATTATTTCTCTTCATCGACACAGAATACCTGCTCGGCTAGAGTGGTGGCACTAGACTCTTGTTCGAAATATATGCTTTTCGAAAATATAAGGACGCAGATAGTGCGTCGATAGCCAACCGAGACCATGTTTCCTGGGGTTAATCAGGACTTCGGCATTATGTTGGCAAATAATCTTGATTGTATACACACACACATATACATATACACTTATACATATACATACACACACACACACACACATATATCTGTGTGTGTATGTTTATGTATATGTATATATATATATATATATGTGTGTGTGTGTGTGTGTGTATACATACTATATACATACATATATATACACATATATGCATATACATTTATATATACATACATGCACACACACACAAACACACACACACACACACATATATATAATGTATATATATATATATATATTATATATATATATATATATATATATATATATATATATATATAACATAAAAAAATACACATCAAGTACAGGACATCACCAACAAGTAAAAAATACGTAAATACACGACACATAAATACAGGACAATACCTCGTCAGTTGCCGGTTGTTTTACTACTCCTTATGTCGTGCTTTCAACGACAGGATAGGAAAACTTCATATGACAGCAGCATCCAGAAATTTATGAAATATAAAATTTGTGGAGAGTAAAGGCTTCGAAAGAACAAACAACAACAAAGTGGACGTACAGAATAAACAATCGACGAAGAAAAACATTAAGGGCCGATTGGTCAAAACGAATTGTAATGGGCAAAGCCTGGGAGAAAATCTAAGTAGCCTATGTTTGGGGCTGAGATATGAAGCAACTGTATATAGAATCTTAAAGAAATCGAATGTAAGATGTAGAAGTTATTGAGGTACATTAAATTTTTTACACACTCACAGAGAGAGAGAGAGAGAGAGAGAAAACTTCATATTTATATATATAAGATTAATAGCAGTAGGAGATGTATTTCATATTAAACTTTTATTAGGTACAATATATGTATCGACCCACCGTTCTGGGTCTCTTCTGGTACATCAATACAAAAAAGCTTCACTAGAGATTTTTTTTGTCAGCTGGTTTGTTCTTATATGTCCGTCAAATTCGCGAATGAATAAAATCAAAGAATATTACTGAAAGGCAAAAACTTCAAATATGGACATGGAAAGTATACATTCCAGTTTAGATAAAATGACGTAATCAGCTTCCGCTGTTATAACCGCTTATAGAAAGAAAACATACATGCATACTAACATACATGCATGCATCCATCCATATATACATGCATGCATACATATATGTATGTATATGTGTGTATATGTCTGTGTGTAAATAAAGTGATAGATAAATATAGACACATACATCCTTATCTTTTAATGGTTATCAAAATATATAAAACAAAGGATATGTGTGTGTGCGTGTGTGTGTGTGTGTGTGTGTGTGTGTGTGTGTGTGTGTGTAATACATATACCTTTCTATAGTTTTCAATCAATTTTCACAAAAAATTTTACACACACATTTTGTTCCAAGGATGGTCATGTCCTATAACATTTTGCCCAGAGTTCCCACGTAATTTGAGAAACCGACTGTGAATATGGGTTTTACACATGGGGTTTTCTCTAAAAACTGTAGTTTTCAACCTACTCTCTTCCTTTCGTTTTTGCAATTTTCAAGCGTTTCTCTCCCTTTCTCTCTCTCTCACTCTATTTATTTCTTCTCTTTCTTTTTCTCATTTTCACCCTCTGCAATACTCCCTCTATTTAAGTTTATGTCTCTTTCTTACACTTACTCTCTCTTCCCCCTGTCTCCGAAAACTGACTTCTGTGTATTTCAATTTTGTCGTGCGTAAATATCTATCTTCACGCTATTTGTACGTTTTCCCTGCAACAGTACTTTACTTATTTTAAATTTTTTGCATTTCGTCTATTTATATACACTATTTACATTTATCCTCAATCGAAAACCGTTCTGATCCAGCCGATAAGCCTTCATTACTAGCCAATGAGAATTCAACCACGCCACTGAGCGTTCGTGCGTTAGAAAAATATATATCAAAGTGGCTCAAGTTTTTTTCACTCAATCTATTTTATTCTACAGCTTTACACGCTGAAATGGAGTTTGTAATTTCTGTCTACAAATTGAATTTCTTGTGTGATATAATATTGTGTCACTTATTTTTCATTTTTAATTCTAACATGAAAAGACTATAATATTGTCTTACTTTTATTCTTTTATTATTGTGCGTCTGTTTGAGCGTTCGATACGTACGATATAGTAAAGGACATTTTATACCAGGACGACGTCACATATATGACTGTGCATGTGTCTCTGAGTATACGTGCATGGGTGGATGGGTATGTATGTCTCTCTGACAGTGTATGTTTCCACGTTATGTATGTTATTAAACACGCACACACATCTACACATACATATACACATGTGACGACTGACATGCGTGAATGTATGCCTGTGTGTGTCTGTCTTTATGTATGTGACTGTATGTAAGAATGTATGTGTGCGTATTGTCATATTTTGTATATGAATGTGCATGCGTCTGTGAGTGTGTGTATTTGCGCGCCCGTTACGTTATTAAACACACACATACATCTACACAAACTCTTGACAAAAAACAATTACATGGAAGGTCCAAGTTATACAAAAATACACTGTTCAATTAACAGTACATAATTATCGCAGCAGTTACAAGGTATTTACAATTTGCTTATATTTGATTAATTTACACTGCATATAAAAATATAGACATACTACATATATACAACAGCCTACAAAAATAGAGATTAATGTATATGTTTTTATATGTTCATAATTTTTGTTTAAAATATTGAAAAAATGTCAACATTGTGGCTGTAATTATGTAATTATTGTTGTTGTTGTTATCATTATCAAAACGACGAGCTGGAAGTGTCGTTACCGCGCAGTGTAAAATGCTTGGCAGCATTTTTTCCGACCTTACGTTCTGAGTTCAAATGCCACAAAGTGTCGACTTCGCCTTTCAACATTACGGAGTTGATAAAATAGATACCAGTTGTGCACTTGGCCGAAATTTGAAATATGTAGTGAGGTCGATGAAAACTTTTTGAAAACTGTGCATAAGCCTCTGAGTAGGTATCGCCAACATTTTGGCAACATTTGATGCAGATTATCTGCTCCACTTCCTCTGTCATGGTCAGCGTAACGATCAGACACTACACACCTTCCTTCCAAGCACTGCTGTAAAAAGAGGAAGCGAGCTAGAACGTCAAAATTTAGTGCACATGCACAACAGGTCAATCTGTGTCTAGTGTCTTTATTCTGCATGCTTTTAGCGTCGTTATCTATGGCAACAATCCGGATACTTATTGATATAATATATATATATATATATATATATATATGTATATATATATTATATGTAATATATTTGTGTGGGGTGTATGTGTTGTAATATATATACATATACATATATATATATATATAATATATATATATATATATATACAAGTACATATAAGTATATATATATATACATATGTATATATATATATATATAATATATATATAATATATATATAATATATATCTGTTTGTGTGTGCGTGTGCGGTGGGGTGTTTGTGTGTATGTATTTGTTTTTGTGTTTGTGTGTACGTGCCAGTGTGCGCGTGTTCACGTGTTACTTTGTGCAAGCGTGTATATCAATATGAAGAAGTGCGTACATTTCTGACTGCACATGTATGCACGTGTCTATGTATAGATAACTGAATGCTCACATGTAATTTGTTTCGAGCCCTTAAGCCAACTTAACAACGAAAACAAGACGCGTCAAGCAATTTATTGCTACTGTACAATTTGAAAGAATCATTAATTCTCCACCTCTAGGGGGTTGAAAACCATTTTCTATATTTTATCTGGGGTGTTGTGAGATAAAGCCAAACCGACACCGATATGACTGCTCTTGGATATACTCTTGGAAGGGGACCAAGTCCAAGTCAGCAGAGAATGAATTTTAATAGATGTGATTAAGTTGGAATTGGTCACGGTAGAGGTTGCGATTTTAATGATAAAAAAAAATAATGATAAGGTTAATAATAAAACCGTAGAGCAAGATTTGGCATTTTTGTAAAGAAATTAGCCTCGCAATCATGTAATTCTGAATTCGAATTCTTTGTGCGGCGACATTTTGAACCGGTGTTTTTTTTTTCACTTAGAAACCTAAATAAAATTTTACAAAATAAATACTGTGCAGTATGTGTAGTCGTCCACACACACATGCACATATCGAAAATATATACATATGAATATGTAGAGGTATAGGTTTAGATTCTCTGTAGAGACTAACTTGCGATCTTTTTCCGTCTTCTAAAGGATATTTACCGTTTTCCAAGCTGTTTACACAGCCATCTTGCGTCCGAGAATTCCTTTATTTTCTGTGGAGACCCGTGTCTGTCGGTGCTTCTAAGTTTCTTATATATATATGCGTGTGTGTGTGTGTGTGGTGTGTGTGTGTGTGTGTGTGTGTGTGTGTGTGTGTATGTATATATATATATATACATATGTCTCTGTATGCACATGTACGTATGTGAGAAAGATAGACACACACACATACACACACAGAGGTAACAAGCAGAAGATAAGGTGGTGCTAGTACTAAATAGCGTAGGCATAAAACATAATCTTCGATTGAAAATATGGGGTTACAGAAAATTTAGAGAAAATGAATTCCCTATCGAGATGGTATTAGTAGCGTGGGGTCGGATCGTCTATTGCGTGTAATTTAATGCAACAAAAGAAGCAAATTCTAAAATTGATTACTGACAATGGAAGCCAAATATTTTAATGAATCGGGAGGACTTAACAAGTGCCAGCCGTTCAGAATTAGGCACCTATCCCGCTTGAAGCGCGTTGGTAATGAATGTTGAATTATTTCTGAAGAGATGCTTATCGAGTAGGCCAAACTTTTCCACGGAGAATCGAAGCTTGGCCTGGATTGTAAATATTCATAAGCATAGTTACGTACGCCCAAGGGCAGATATTGAATTTCATTACATTATGTGTGCAGTGAAAAGTGTAAGGTTGACACAATATCTGTAACGAAATGTATAGGTAAAAATACCCAGATAGTAGCAATGAAAATGTAAAACCTGGAACAAGAGTATAACGTTAAAGAATCTTACCTGTATTAGTGTCACATACCACGAAATTTCCCGATCCAAGATACCGAGAGGTGTCCAGAGGAAGGTAACGATTCTAAAGATTGGGTAATAATTCTTGGCAGCGAAATTATTACAAAAACACACAAAATCAAAATGATAGTAATTGGTAAGTGTTTATCCAAAAGCCTTTAACATGGTGAAAATTATTCCAATTTAATAATATAGAGGGTAGATAATTATCTTCTGGTATGGCTTGATAGCTACTTCTTCGTGAAGATAGAGCACAGTGTAGCTCTTTGGAAAATATCCTGGTATCTTAACAATTTTTCAAGCCGATCATGTGGAGAAAGGTGTTCGCCACCATTTTGGAAAACATAGCCCCGTTTAGTTCACGGAATTTCTCGTAAATTCACGTGAATAAAACAACAAATCAGTTAATCAAGGGACGTTGCTCTTGGGTGGAATCTTCTAGATATTTGTCTTTTGGACAAATTTTTGTGTGGTCAATTTGTTTGCATTATTTTGCTTTTGTTTTGTTCTGAAGGCAGCGAGATAGAAGAAACGTTAGCATGCCGGGCGAAATGCTTAGCGGTATTTCGTCTGTCTTTACGTTCTGAGTTCAAATTCTGCCAAGGTCCACTTTGCCTTTCATCGTTTCAGGGTCGATAAATTAAGTACCAGTAGCGTAATGGTGTCGATCTAATCGACTGGCATTCTCCCCCAAAATTTCGGGCCTTGTGCCTAGACTTGTTTTTGTTCTGGGCATGGTGTTCTTATACTTGTGTGCTGAGGTAGTTCGTCATTGGGACATAGTTCTACTTTGTGTGCTATGTGTGTATACGTGTAGTAAAGGAACCATCTGCTGTGTGTGAGTGAAGGCGTGTGTACATAATGATTTTCTTAAAAGTTAACTATTTAGCAATGTTTTTTGAAAAACAGAATGACACAAACCTTTAAGAATGAAGTTTACGTATATTGTGTGTAAGCGCTTTCATTGTTCAACTCTTCAGACACACGTGTTATGGGATAAAGCACATGGAAGAAATTGTTCTTAATAATGGTTTTGACTATTTCTAGTTTAGTTTCGGATTTATAATTCTAATACTGTATTCTTCTTTTGCCTTTCAAAGTTTATGATTTTATCTTTATTTTGAAAAATGGAAATATTTTGAATTTTCAGTTTGCACGAATGTTTAGATGTTCCCTACTTGAAACATTTCTAAGTGATGAATTCTTAATTTGTTGTTTTTGCACTCTCACGCTGCTAATAAATTATGATTCTTCCTCTGTTATAATTCTTATTTCATTGTGGCCATGTGTTGCAATAGTCGACATTTTTTTTGTTTTGAAATTCACCATAAATTCCTTCTCATTCTCATTCTTGAATATTTTGGTTGTTCTTTACTTAAATATTTCACACTTCCCACAACGAGGCGCTTCACAGTTTGTAGCATGCAATATTTTCATCCATGATGTGAATTCCGACTCTCTTAATATTGTTTTGGTATTTGACCGTTGTCTTCGGCTGTTGTTAATTTGTGTTTCTTTAGTTATTTATTGGAGATTTAATGACTGATCTAAAACTGGTTTAAAATTGTGGCACAAGGCCAACAATTTCAGGGAAGTGGATAAGTCGATTACATCGACCCTTAAACACTATTGTACTATTTTATCAACCTCGAAAGGGTGCAAGGCAAAGCCGGTCTCACCGGAATTTGAACTCAGAACGAAAACACAGACGAAATAACGCTAAATATTTTGCCCTATCGTGCTAACGATTCTGCCAGTTCGCTGCCTAATGATTCATCTAATATTGGAAGGCATTGTTTGGCCTAATATAAGATGTGTTGTCTATGGCTACAGGTGACTGCAAACGGGATATTTATATTTGTGTTTTATTTTCACCCACATCGTGAACGTTTTCCAATGAAGCAGAGATTAGGATTTCTTCAGCTTTGATTATGACATGATTTATTAAGTGTTGAGGTACTTCTGTCCAGATCTG
>NC_043005.1:51773746-51838746 GCF_006345805.1 Octopus sinensis | reverse complement strand
CCATAAGACCCAAGCTTCAATCTTACAGCGTAGCATGTTGGACAAATGTTATTTTCGATAGCCCCACCCCACCGCATACTTTATAATGGAAAATAGTTTGATGGAAACTGTATAGAAGCCCTTTTTGGTGGATTGTATCTGTAACAAAAAAGTACAGCTTTGTCTCACACACTGTCTCACGCTGATTCTGCCGGAGAATTAACTTAAGGGGACATGTGTCTCTAAAAAGCTCACCCATTTAGCATTTAATTTACGAAGCAGATAAAACACTTGATACAAAAATTGACTCCCCATCGTCCAACAATGGAGCCATTTATCTTACTTTTCGATCCGTTTATCTACAGTCTTCATCAGATGGTATATTGCTGACAATATTTATTGTCCTTGACTGGATCAGTTCGATCGTAATGTTGAGTAGATATAAATACTGTCAACATGAATTTTAAATATGTGGGTACTGGCCATCAAAAACGATCATCTTAAACTCTCTCATACATTGAGGCGTTATTTGTATTGAAAACGTCTTTTCGTGAAATGAAATTGTGGGAAATATACAGCATGGTGTGTGGAACGAACATATTGTCATTCAAACTTTAATACATTCTTGTTGAAGATGTGTTATTCCAATCTCTATGATGTCAGGAAAAAGCAGTTAATGGGCGTGTAAAAAATGTAACTCAAAGCGAGGCGTCACTAATATGCATATTGGTGCCCATGCGACACTTATTTGTCCTATGTTGATCTGTGAAATACTACAAATGTCCTCGTGTCTCACTCGATTTGAATGCTTAGGAAACACATCTAAACGTATTACGGACTAAAAATTAGATGCTCAATTTTAATGAAAGCTGTTAAAAAGAATAGATCTCATTGAAAAAATTTTCCCCAGCATGCAAAGGCACCTAGGGGTTGTGTCTTCTACTATAGCACCGTTCCGACCAAAGCCTTCTGACTGGATTTGGTTGACGGAAACTAAAAGAAGCCTGTTGTATGCGCGTGCGTGTGTATATTCGTGTTTCACTCTAACCACTACTTGACAATCGGTGTTGATGTTTTTACGTCCCCGCAGCCTAGCGTTTCTGCAAAAGAGACCGATAGAATAAGTACGAGGCTTTAAAATTAAAATAAGCACTTGGGTCGATTCGTTCGACTAAAATCCTTCGAGGCAGTGACCCAGCATGACCATAGGCTTGTTACTGATGCACGTAAAAAGAAAAAAGCGAGATAACTAAATGGTTTCGTTTCCTGGTCGTATGACCCTTTATATAGTTTCAAACGCAGCCATGTGTTAAAATTTTTTTTATTTATTTAGCTGCTGGTGGTTAATTATAAATGATTATGCTGAGATATTCTTTGCGATGAATATCGTTATAAAGATACTAAGTTAATGCTGTTTAATAAGATTATGACCAAAGTTTGGAACATTCCGCTAAGCAGACAATTTTTTTTTATATTGGTATTCGTGATAAAAGATTGTCTCCTTATAACCTGTATATATGCAATGCCCCAGAAGATAGTATGAATTGCTAAGCTTTATTTTCTCTTCCCCGTAAATAAACAGTTTTAATCCGTCAGTAACTAAGGCTGAATAGCCAAATTTGTATTAGTTAAGTTATAAAAACTTGGTTTCTCAAGAAGAAAATGAAGTTAATACGAATCTCCCCTTTAGCTAACATATCTTCTTCAGCGAAGCCAAATAACGCGTTGTTAATTTGGTAAATATTCGCTATTATAGAAATAATTGACAAGCGCAGACAAGACTGTGTGGTTAAGAAGCTTGCTTTGCAACCACGTCGTTTCGGGTTCAATCTCACTGCGCGGTATCTCCTACTATATCTTCAGGCCGACAAATGCCATGTGAATGAATTAGATAGATGAATACTGTGCGAAAGCCAGTCATGCGTGTATAAATGTATATATATATATATATATATACGTGTGGATGGGGTCTAAAATATATGTATATGTGTGTATTATTGTTTTTGACCCTCAAAATCATCGCGTGATTACTGGTGTTGGTTTGTTTATATCGCCGTAACTAGGCGGCTTGGCAAAAGTGACGGTTTTGAATTAATTACTTAACAGTAATGAAACCAATAATTATACCCACTTAATCAACTGAACCTTAGAAAAACGTTGGCCATTCTTTCCTGTTAAGTAGGGCAGGTCAATGCTAATAAATTGATAAATTGTCCCCGTCTATCACGTTTCGATACTGTATGGCGATTTCTTTTTCTGACACTTCATCGGTTACGACAACGAGGATTCCAGTCGATCCGATTAATGGAACAGCCAGCTAGTGAAATTTACGAGCAAGTGGCTGAGCTTCCACTTGCTTACCCTTGACGTAATTTTCAAGGAGATTCGGCGTGACAAAGACTATTTTGGCAGTTGAGTGAATTGGAGCAAAGTGAAATAAAGTGTCTTGCTCAAGGACACAACGTGACGCCGGAAATCAAATTTGCGACTTACATTCGTGAGTCGCATACCATAACCACTAAGCCACGTGCCTGTATTATCGTATAATATACACGGCAAGTCAACGCTAATAAATTGATAAATTGTCCCTGTTTATCACATTTCGATACAGTAAGTCAATACTGATAAGGTTACTAATGAGAGCCCCAATTCTTTGTGCTAATAAAGTATCAGAGAAACTTTGTGGGTCAAATCCTGAAAAGCATGCTGCGCTGTGTTTGTAGCCAACAAACATAACTTTGAAATATGTCGTGAAGCTTAAATGTAACTTGCTTGCATTTCCAAACTCAACTTTTATATTTCTAATCAAAACGCGATGGAAGAGAATGGGTTCCTACTTCTCTGATCTGCCCTAAATAAACCATATAAAAATGGAAACGGCTGGGTAAAGAATTTCGTCAAATCTAGTTACCAGCTCCATACTGTATCCCTGAACAAGGTATTTTCATTGAAACTAGCTATGATCCCAAACATTCAATCCGTAAAAATTCAATTTTTTTCTTCCATACGTAGGCGTGCCTGACTGGAAAAGAGCTTGCTTCCCAACTACATGGATCCGGGTTCAGTCCCACTTGGGCAAGTGTCTTCAACTATAGCCTCCTATAGCTTCTCATACCATTACAGGAATGGGTGTGCTGTAAGTAGCTTGCTTACCAACTACATGCATCCGGATTCAGTCCCACTGCGTGGCACCTTGGGCAAACGTCTTCTACTATAAGCCTTGGGCCGACCAAAGCCTTGTGAGTGGATTTGGTAGACCGAAACTGAAATGAGCCCGTCGTATATGCGCGCGTGTGTGTGTATGTGTCCTTCTGTTTGTGTTTGTCTCCCCTCCCATCACCGCTTGACAACTGGTATGAGTGTGTTTGCATCCCCATAACTTAGCAGTTTGACAAAGTGACCGACAGAACAAGTACTATGCTTAAAAAATAAGACTGGGTCGATTTATTTGCTTAAACATTGAAAGCGTTGCCCCAGCATGGCCGCAGCCTAATGACTGAAAGAAGTAAAGGATAAAAGATAAAAGCTACGTGATCCAATGAGTCCTGCATTTAAGACAAATCAGCCTGATTCACAGAACATTCGTCTGCTGGTGATTTCGTGTTTCGTACTGGTCGTATTCTAGGAAACAAATACTGCATATTGACATTGTGTCTCATAGTCTTACAATGTTGAGTTCAAATTTCCTTCATTTCAGCATGGCGCCCAAGTAATTGGTTCTTTCACCAATGACCTTGCTTCTAAAAGCAAGTAAGATCCACAGAAACCAAAGATGCAGAGAATGTGCCAAGATGTCTATGACTCAATATATTGGTATAAGAAGGATGAGACTTTATTTATTTATAGTTACGCAGACACCTGCATATACAGATAAGAGCGTGAGTCTGTGTTTCTATATATATGTGTGTGTGTGCGTGGCGCGCATATATTATATATATATATATATATATATATATGTATGTATATATATGTATATATATGTATATATATATATATATAGATATATATATATATATTATATATACTATATATATATATTATATATATATATATATATATATATATATATATATCTATATAATGCGATGATTTGATAAGCGGTGCGGAAGTTTACAATTCCGTAAATAATGATATAACTTATAAAAGAATTTTATGAAAGGAAATATGAAAAAATATTATTGATATATATATATATATATATATATATATATTATATATATATATTATAATATATATAATATCTGTTTTCAGACTGTGGACATGCTGGAGCACCGCCTTTTAGTTGAGGAAATCGCGCCCGCAGGGACTTATTCTTTGTAAGACTGGTACTTATTCTATCGGTCTCTAAGTTACGGGGACGTAAACACACCAAGATCGGTTGTCAATGATGGAAAAGAGACAAACATAAAGACACAGATAAATACAGACACAGACACACACACACACCACACACCATATATATATATATATATATATATATATATATATATATTATATATCTATATATATATATATATATATATATATATATATAGTATATATATATAATATAAATATTATTCGAGACAAAACCACTATTTTGCAAAAAAACAAGGAAAGACTTAATCAATACATAATTTTAATAAATAGTCAAAAAAAACCGCCACTACAATCGTTTCTTGTCTTGATCGACAATCTTCAGGTGGACTTCCAATAATTCAGTTCAATTATGATTGTACAGTGTCGATTGTAGTGGCGGTTTTTTTGACTAGTTATTAAAATTTATGTATTGATTAAGTCTTCCTTGTTTGTTTTGCAAAATAGTGGTTTTGTCTCGAATAATATTTTATAATATTTTTACTATAAAATCGATTTAAATCCTAAATCTGATTTTTTCCCTGTAAATTTGGATTTATTCCCTAATATTTATATTATTATATATATATATATATAATTTAGATTCAGATGAATATGGTACTTAAGTTGAGGCACCAAAATTTAGTTTGGTATTACCCATACAATTTCAGAATAAGGTGATTAAGATCAAAATAAACAACAAGGATATTCAGAGGTAGCGCAGTACGATCGTTTCACGCAACTCCATTTAATTGAACAATGCAACCATTACATTAATTTAAATGCAGAGCAATCCTTCGTCTCTATCCAACCACCGCGCAGAACGCTTGCTATTGTTGAAAAGAATCCATTTTCATCACGCGTATCAATACAATACAAATTTTGGTTCGCTTTTATGCCGTGACAGCAAAGAACAGCAAGTTTCAAGACGACGTGTCATTCGATGCTCGTTCACTCCATGTGGTACCCACTTGTCTAGCTTCTTTACCTTGCCGATTTGTTTCAGATGTCCAATATAGATGGAATCGAAACATCAAACCCTGCTGCTAACTCCACTTTCAATGCAATACAGTTTCCAGTTCATTATTATTCACCTTGGTCTCAAGCCTACCATGGGGCTGATTTTCGAGAGTAAAATTCACTAGACCGGAACTTCTCAATCCATCGACGTGCAGTGCGCTCATTCGCCATATCTTCACCAAACATCTTATTGATGTTTCGAGCTTGCTGGGATGCATTGGTTCCACGACGGAACTCATATTCATGAACAACACGAATGTTTGATCTATCCATAGATTCACAAAAAACTGATTTACAAAAGAAAACTCAATATGCAATTCAGACACCACAAACTGCATTTCGAAAAGTGATGATGTAACTCTTCAATGTTGTTAAAGAAAGGATATTCAGGATAAAACGTTTGACTTAACTACTGTCAAACTTGGTGCATAAGAAAATAGGACATTTCGTCTTAAGGATTGCCTCATCATTTATTGCCGTCTGACAATCACCCTGGTTGACCTGGTTTACTTTCATCCTTGCATTGAGCCGATATAACTTTACGCATCAACATTTAGCTTTATAAAATAAAAATAAAAATAACGATCAAGAAATGAAATGATAGAGAGACATCTGTACGTCCTCCAGGATCCCATCTATTGTTTGAGAAGATCTCCCAAGTGTAGGAGAGGCCTACTTTGTTTTTTGAGAAAGTTGTGTGGAAGGCATTCTGATAAAACTTGCAGTCAAAGTCGTACCAGTCAACATGCAATGCTTGTGAATGGAACCCACTACAGCGACAAAAAGAGTGGAATAAACGTCGTGCTCACATACCTACATACATACATACATAACAAAGATAGATAGATAGATAGATAGATAGATAGATAGATAGATAGATAGATAGATAGATAGATAGATAGATAGATAGATAGATAGATAGATAGATAGATAGATATTTGAACATTTACTCTAGCGATTGGCCCTCATTAGAGATGACTCTTTTCATTGAAAATATATAATTTATAAAATGGCATTATTGACAAACTGACATGTGGGGAAGAAATATTCTACACGGATTCTTTATTTTATAATTAAACAACTGAGAATTATAATCAATATATTGGTAGAGAGCACTGGTGTATCAATTTAGTAATTTTGGCACTCACACGCATTCACATATACACAAACACACAGACACGCACATACACACATACATATATATACATATATATACATATACATAATATATATGTGTATGTGTGTATGTATGTATATACATACATACATACATACACATTTATATATATATATATATACATATAACAGTTACACAATCATAAGACGACATACATACAATAGACGCCCACGTAGGCAAAATTTACATTTATATACATCGCAAGCATAGAAATAGAAATATATGCATATATATATATATATATATATATATATATATATATAATATATATATATATATATATATATATTATTGGTGAATTGAAGAAATGGAGCTGAACGCAGATTGAACAGAAATCGTTTTATTTCATTCTACACGTGTTTCGAAAGGCACAAATTACCAAAATCCGATTGAATAATGGGACCATATTGTGTCTTTCTCTTCAGGAAGAAAAAAGGAAATCCGTTGGAAAAACAAAAACAGAACAGAGGCGGAGCAAAAACAAATCGAACTATGCTCCTAAGAGCCCATGGCGAAACTGTTTATCAGTGTAGGTTGAGAACCGGTGGCTGAAGAATTCAACGGGTCAGGCATCGGTCAATCATGTGGGTGAGGGTGTATAAATGTTCTTTGTGACCGAGAATAAAGTTCTGACTATTTAAGGAATATTGGATGTTTTATAAGGGCGAGAAAAAATCTACTTAGAGACGTGTGTGTGTGTATACTGTTCTATATATGGTGTGTTGGCGTAGGGGTAGAAAACATTTTTTGTGTACGTGTGTGCGTTTAATCGTTCGGCTGTCAGTGGCTACTGCCGTGAGAACCGTTGGGTGGCAGAAAGAAAAAAATATATATATATTATGTTTTATGTGTGTGTGTGTTCATCTAAGCCTGCCTTGTCAAGGAAACCCCCCGCTGTGAAAAAACCAAGCCCCGTTTGTCTTACAGGAGTAATTCCCCTTGCAGTGGTTAATCGTAGATATCTTAAAGGCTATTTCAGAATTGTTACCAAGGGCTATGGGTGCCGGTATTATTTATAAACGCTATTTAAAAGCCAGATAAGTGTAACGCCGCCAATGGGGGCATCGAAAAGCCGACTGTAAAAGCCCGATTAACCACTGCAAGGGGAATTACTCCTGTAAGACAAACGGGGCTTGGTTTTTTCACAGCGGGGGGTTTCCTTGACAAGGCAGGCTTAGATGAACACACACACACATAAAACATAATATATATATATTTTTTTCTTTCTGCCACCCAACGGTTCTCACGGCAGTAGCCACTGACAGCCGAACGATCAAACGCACACACGTACACAAAAAATGTTTTCTACCCCTACGCCAACACACACATATATAGAACAGTATACACACACACACGTCTCTAAGTAGATTTTTTCTCGCCCCTTATAAAACATCCAATATTCCTTAAATAGTCAGAACTTTATTCTCGGTCACAAAGAACATCTACACCCTCACCCACATGATTGACCGATGCCTGACCGTTGAATTCTTCAGCCACCGGTTCTCAACATACACTGAAACAGTTTCGCCATGGGCTCTTAGGAGCATAGTTCGATTTGTTTTTGCTCCGCCTCTGTTCTGTTTTTGTTTTTCCAACGGATTTCCTTTTTTCTTCCTGAAGAGAAAGACACAATATGGTCCCATTATTCAATCGGATTTTGGTAATTTGTGCCTTTCGAAACACGTGTAGAATGAAATAAAACGATTTCTGTTCAATCTGCGTTCAGCTCCATTTCTTCAATTCACCAATAATGTTTTAATTTCAATTATCCGCACCAACGCACGGTTGCAACGCCAGATGGTTGTACCTCCAACCGTGCTGTTTACTGCTGTGATTTTTGCTACTAAGGTATCGGTTAAACTTTTGATTAATCTACTACAAGATTATTCATCTTTCTATTTCACAAATTATATATATATATATATATATATATATATACATACACTTAAGTACGCTTTGTATATGAAAGTTTCCACCGTTTTTACAAGTCCGATATTGAGACGAGTCTAAAGGTTGGGGCTGAGTGGCTTATAGCGCTACCCACACCTACCTACAACTTTATACAACAATATATGGGTCAATAGAAGGCGGTGAGCTGGCAGAAACGTTAGCACGCCGGGCGAAATGCGTAGCCGTATTTCATCTGCCGTTACGTTCTGAGTTCAAGTTCCGCCGAGGTCGACTTTGCCTTTCATCCTTTCGGTGTCGATAAATTAAGTGCCAGTTACGCACTGGGGTCGATCTAATCGATTGGCCTCCTTCCCTCAAAATTTCGTGACACCCGCGACAGTTGTCTTCTACAATATCTACATGCTGATCGAAGCGTTCTGAGAAGATTTGCTTGACGGAAACCGAATGCTTGTCCCTCAGCACAGCTTGATAGCCGGTGTTCGTTTGTTTACTTCCCAGTGACTTAATGGTTCGGTAAAAGACAACGATAAGAACCAAACTCCAAAAAATAGATCCTGGGGTCGATTTCTTTGACTTAATCCTCGAAGGCAATGACCCGTCGTGACCTCAATCCAATGACTGAAACAAGTAAAAGTTAAAAGATATACATGAGTGAAATATTTCTATAATAAAATAAATGCTTGAAAGATGTAAACTGAAATGAAATAGACTCAAGATAGAACACACGAAGAAGGCAAAATATAAAGTGTATGAGTAACGAAATATAAAACGGAAAGCTATGAAGCTAAATACACAAAACTCACGAGAGAACGTAATTGTAAACCTAAAAGGAGAGAAGAAAAACTTAAAACAAATGAATAAAAAAATGAATTAAGATGTAAAAAATTGAAATGACAACATAGACAGGGAAGAAAAATAAAAACTGTAAGGAATAAAAATATATTACATTTAACAGATAAAGATTAAACAAATAGGACACAAAATAACGAAATGAACACTTAAATTTGATAAAGATGAAAATATATATAAGAAGAAATAGATGAAGATATATATGGAAAAATAATTATAGAAGAAAAGTATAAGACTTAAATTATTGTAAGATAACAACCATTTTACTTAGATTCGGTAAAGAAAATCGTAAAACAGATTAAAGGAGAAAAATTACTAGACGTAAAAGTGAAAACAAAAAAACTCAAGTTGTAAAACGGAAGAACAAAAGAATGGGTACAGCGTAAAATGATGAGATGAAGACGTAAATTTGATAGAGTTGGACAAATATATGACTTTCAGAGATTAAAGCTGTATAATAGATAGTGGAGACGAAATATGTGTTGTAATAACAATAGAAAAAGAAATAAGGCTTACAGCAGATAAAGGAGAGCAAAAAATATATATGTAAAAAGAAGAAATACGAGTGTTAAAATAGTTATTCAAGAAAACCCATCAGACCCTAACAATTAAAGTTGCTAAACAGATGATGAATCAAAAAAATATACGAAATATAAAGCTGAAAATGGAGGCGTAAATGATATGATTGATTGATTGATTGATTCCAGTTTCAGCTCATGAGCTGTGGCCATGCTGGGGCACCGCCATTTGGTGTTGCTACTTGGTTTCACTTCATGGAGGCTTTCTAACAACTGCTATTTGGTGCATGAGAGAGTTCGATGCAGCTGCCCTCATCTGCCCCTCCTGCCGTGAAGTTGGTTCATCTGGGACACCTGACAGGAAGAGATCCAGCTCCATTTTAAAGACATCTGTATCCACCCCATGCAGGTCTCTCAGGTTCATCGGGAGGATATTGAAGAGCTGTGGGCCTCGGAAGCCCAGGCTATCACAGAATCTTGTCCTACATCTTGATGGCAAGTTTGGAGTCCTAGGCACCACGCAGTGGCGCCCAGTTCTGGCGTTTTGCGTAACTCTCGATGCCAAAGTTCAGGACACTTCCCTCCAGGATCTTCCAGATGTATATTATGGCATATCTTTCCTGCCTACGCTCCAGGGAATATAATTTTAATCTCTTGAGTCTTTCCCAGTAGCTTACATTCTGCATAGAGGCTATCTTCTTCGTGTGCTTCGTTGGATCGCCTCAAGTTCTGTGATCAACTTGACACTGGATGGTGACCATACCTGAGAGCAATAGTCAAAGTGACTTAGGACAAGTGTCTTCCAGAGGACCATCATGGTTTCTTGTTCTCTTGTTCTAAAGGTTCTAAGAATCCATCCAGCCAGGCGTCTGCATTTCACTGTCAGTTTAGCAACATGTACATGAAAGGTCGCGTCATCACTCATGTGAATACCCAGGTCACGCACTGATTGTGCCTCTGGGATTGCAATCCCTCGGGTCCAGTGTATTCCTTGGGTATTGCATTCAGTTTTGCATGCTGATAGTATAAAGCTTGAAACTTTCAGCATTGAACTGCATGCTATTCTTTTCAGCCCACTTGTAAATTTCGCCCAGCTCATATTGCAGGTGCCTAGTGTCTTCAGGGTTCTGTATTGCCTGTGAAACTTTTGTATCATCTGCATAACTTGTGATCGTGGCTCTCCGCGTGGCTGAGGGCATGTCTAAGAGGGCCATTATGAACAGTAGTGGTCCCAAAACAGTGCCCTGTGGAACACCGCTCACTATTTGCGTGCTAATGGAAGTGGCCCCATTGGCTACTACCACCTGACTTCTATTCTTCAGAAAGTCGTGAAGCCATTCTCCTAGTTTTCCAACTATGCCAAGATCACGCAGTTTGTGACATATCATTCCATGATCGACTTTATCGAAGGCCTTTGCGAAGTCGAGATATATGACTTCTACATTTGAGTGGTTGAGCAGTTGTTTCAGCACCCAGTCATAGTGCTGCAGGAGCTGAGTTAAGCAGCTTCTTCCTGGTCGGAAACCATGTTGGGTGTCAGGCAGCAAGTCATTTTCTTCAAGGAAGGTGATTAGTTTCCTTCTGACTATTCGTTCCATGACCTTGCTGATGTGTGAGGTCAGAGAGATAGGTCTGTAGTTCTTGGCCTCCGCTCTGCTACCTCCTTTATGAATAGGGCATATTTTACCTTCCTTCAGTTTTCTTGGAAGTTTGCCAGCTGCAAGGAAGCTCTGAAAGAGGAACTGCAGTGGTCTTGCTAAGACTCTCTTACATACTTTTAGGAGGATTGCCGGGAATCCATCGGGGCCAATAGCTGAGTCTATTTTCATTTCATCTATAGCCTTTTATTATTCATCTTCCTTATATCGATGTAATTTAACGTCGCCGCCTCTGATTCTATATCTGCAGTGGTAAAAAAGTCAGTTGGATTGCTGATTTGGAAATGCCCAAGGGGTGGAGTGAAACACTCTTGAATTGTTCATTCAGTATTTCACTTACCCTCATTGGTTTTCCTGTGAGTGTGCCATCCTTTTCAAGGAGTGGCCCTATCCTACAGTGCACCGTAGCTGTTTCTTTGGCATACCTGTAGAAAGCTCTGGGGTTAGTTTTTATGTTGTCTATAGCCCAGGCTTCTTTGTCTGCTCTTTCCTTCTCATGGGAGAGTTGCAGACAATTTTCAATTTCCAACAGTTTTATTTTCAGGCGGGACTTTTCACTGCTTTCAATTGTGTTGTTTAGGCGATTTGAGATTTTTGTGCGCCGTCTCATTAAAATTTTTCTCTCTCTGGGGATTTTGTTCTTGTGTACAGTGGCCTTTCTCTCTGGACACATTTGTAGCATATGGCTTGCATTACAGACATGAATTGTTGAAGTATCATGTCGATGTCCGGCGAGGAGGGACATTCAGGCCAGTTTTGTTTGAGGATCTCTTTCTCATTTGTTTCCAGTTTGCCTTATTGAAGTTCAAGCTGGAAAGACTCTGAGGGTTTCTTGTAGGCTGCATGTCCGTGCTCTCTTTTGGCCCGTACATGGTCAGCTCTACCATGTTGTGATCCGAGAGTAGTGTCGGTGTCACTTTCACATTATGGATGAGATCCATATTATTTGTGAAGCAGAGATCCAGTGTTTACCCGCTCTGGTTGGTTGGAGTATTACTTGCTCCATGTACAGGGTGTTGGTGAGGTTCAGGAGGGACCTCGCCTGTCCTCGTTCACATCTTGTCATTCCTGGGAGAGAAAGGCCCTCGGGCCATCTGACATTCGGTAGATTGAAGTCTCCCATGAGAAGTACACTTATGTGTTGTTCTAATGTGGTTAGAACTTCTTCTATTTTTAAAAGGCAGTCCTCAAACTTGCCCATATGACTTGGGGCATCTGGAGGGCGATATGTAGCACACACAACTACATCAAGTTGCCTTATGTGTACAATTAGTGTTCACACACCGAGTTTGAGTATGACAAAAGACCTGGGGTGTGAGGTCCCCACGGATGTACATAGCAACTCCTCCATGACTTCTTTCTTTCCTGTCGGTCCGTAGTACAACATACTGTGGTATGTGTAATTCCGCATCTGCTATGTCCGGTTTCAGATGCGTTTCTGTGAGTGCTATGCATAAGGCTTGATTGCATGCGACAAAGTCTCTCAGGAACGGGACTTTTGTCCTGTTACTGTGTGTTAGTAGTCCTCTGATGTTCAGTAGGAGCATCGAGGTGAGGTGTATGCTGTTGCCGGTGGTGTCCACCCTGGGTCCATCTGCTGTGGCGGTCTTGTGAACCGTGGGCAGTTCCATCTGCGAGCCTGAGCCTGATGGAGCCAGGTTAGCTGCTGTACAATCTTTTGTGCCATGCACAAAAAAGATTCCTGCTCAGCAGCTGCCCTTTCAACAACACGTTGGTGTTTGGTGTACGCACCACATCTGCGTACCTCCGTTTTGGGGCCGGTGATGCGGTGGTCCCATCCCATTTCCTTTCGGTGGTTGGTTTCTGTGGCAGGGTCCCGGATGTGCAAAGCGGCAGCCTGCACCTTCCTCTCCATGCCGGCAGGCACCTCTCAGGTAGAACCTACATACCCGTGTGCGCTGCTTGTTTCCATCCTTTTTGGCATATGGACAGTTAGGTTTGCCTCTATCCCTGGCTGCCTTGCCCCTTGGCTTTGTCTGAGTTTTAGCTTCAGTTTTTCCTCTTTTTTTGGCCTCTTCATCTCCATGTCCATGGCTTTTGGTGCCGGTAGGAGCATCCGTACCTGGGTTCACCTCCCGGGCAGGCCTCTCGCTGGAGTTTTCTTCCTGGGCGTCCACCAGGTGGGGGTGACCCTCCTCATCTGCGCCCGCGTCTCCATCCTGCCATCTTTACTTTGTTCGCGTTTTTCGCTGTTAAAAATGGCATCCAGTGTGATTATATGTGCGATCTGACAAGTGCGTATGAGCGTACGAACTCTTGCCTCTTCCGCTCTATTTGTGCTGACGTCCTTTTGAATCCTTTGTTCCTTAGTGCTGCCGCAATTATGTTACTTGGACTTTCTCCGTCAGCGCATTGCCATCCTCGCAGGAACCACGCCAGTTCATCACGTTTCCAAGCTCTGGACATTCTTGATATATTATCTATCTATCTAATTATGTTAAGTTATATTAATCCATAGTAGGGGGTAATAGAGAAAGAGAGCGTCTATGTACTTAAGGAGAGATTGGGAGCCAAGAGAAGAGAGCAAGAGAGAAGAGGAAGAGGAGAGATATGTTGTCTATCTATCTATCTATCTAATTATATTAAGTTATATTAATCCAATAGTGCAATAGGGGGGGTAGGGGGTAATAGAGAAAGAGAGCGTCCATGCACTTAAGGAGAGATTGGGAGCCAAGAGAAGAGAGCAAGAGAGAAGAGGAAGAGGAGATACTGAGTGCTGAAGGAAGATAGAGAAAGCCTCTATGCCCTCAGAGAGAGATTGAGAGCTTAGAGAGGAGAGCTGAGACAGACAGAGAAGCGCAAGGGAGGGAACTAAAAAGACAGACAGAGAAGGGCAAGGGAGAGAACTGAAGAGACAGACAGAATTCTAAACGAAGCTATTGGGACATACACATGTATACACACATACACACATGTACACACGTGTGCACATGCACATATATAGACAAGAGTAACAAGTGAGTATATAAAGAAACAAAAATAATAATGAAACATATATAAACATATATTACAAAAGTAATAATAGTGAGAAATTATAAGACAATAATAATAATAAAAATAAAACAGCTGAAAGAAAACAGGCCAGGAGGTTTTACAGAGTTTATATATATATATGTAGTATGTACACACACACATATATATATAACACACACACATATATACACACACATATATTTAACAAGTGATAATAATAATAGATAATAAAATAGAATAATAATAATAATAATAATAATAATAATAATAAAACAGCTGAAAGAAAACAAGCCAAGAGATTTTACAGAGTTTGTACATATACATATAATATATACACACACATACATATACAATACATATACACACACATATATATCTAAGCAGAGGAAAAGAGAAAAGGGAATATATACATTTGTCCGCCGCAACAGACAAATTCTTCTATAACAAAACTAATACTATACTTCTAATATATGCGACTATACTTCTAATAATAATAATAATAAAACAGCTGAAAGAAAACACGCCAGGAGGTTTACAGTTTAAGCAAAGAAAAAAAAAAAAAGAAATGGCAATATATATTTATTTCGCTACAGACAATGTCTCTTAAGATAAACTACAATACGATTCTACTACTAACACACACACACATGCATGGATATATAGATATATACGCACATGTACGTATATACATATACGTATATACATATAAAAGCGAAGATTAAATAAAAGCGGTAAAATAGATAAACGACACGAAATAAGATGTAAACTACAAAAATACGCCGAAAGCGGATGACTTTAGATATATAACTGTTTCTGAGAACAGTACAACTCGAAGCAGATAAAGTTATAAATAATAGCATGTAAATATTGAAAAAAAACTTTTGGATAGCAAAACAACTTGAAAGCTGAGTGTGAGGATCAATCCACTATGTCTTCAATAAATATGACAGACGTGCTACTGCTGAACCAAACCAAAACTTTGTTCCATCCATTTTAGAGACTTTAGTCTTATCAGCAAGAACTGAATGTTGTTGATGTCATAAGATTTAGTCTCGAATCCCACAGACTGACTTTTCATTTTTTATCTACTCAGGGTTTTTACCCAATATTTACAAGTTATTATAGCTACGTATACCATAGGATAAATATATTAAAAAAACAGAAACTTTTCGGATGCATATTTTTATATTTTATTAATGCATTGTTACATATGTTTGTGCATGACACATGTATTAATAAAATATAAAAATTTTCATCCGAAAAATTTCTTGTTGTTGATACATTTATACTACGCTATACAGAGTACCGCATACATAAGCAAACCCATGCGATTACTTGGGAAAATAGGACTAATGAGCAGTAGCTAGTAACGAGTAGCATAGGACCTTTTACGAGCGCACGGCAAGGCACTTGCCATAAATAAATGTCAAGGATATATATATATATATACTTGGAAATGGATGCGTGACGTTCAATTAAATAATAATAATATAAATAATATATATGAGTGTGCATGTAAGTTGTTCGGCTACGTCGCCCGTCGTTTCCATTTGACCAACCACTCCACCACTTATATCTTCGTTTTTGATCTCTCCCTGCACCACGGATCCACAGACTCGCGACTCCGCCTGAAACAGTATCACATTTTCAGTCTAGAAACATAAATTCCTTTCGGTCTGAACGCAACCCGCCTCCTCTCAACGGCTGTCTCTACACCCTCCTTTAAAAAAGCAACTTTATATTTTATTTTATTTTCAATCTTATTTTATCTTCTCTTATATCCACTTACTTTTTTACACTGTAACCCTTTTTTCGATTTTTTATTACTACCCATCCCCCTTTTCCCATTTTTTATCGATCTTTTTTATTATATGGTATTTCTGTATACATGCACACATACATACACACACGCACAAATACACGCACGCGCACACACACGAATGCACATATACCTCCCATACACACCACACACATACGCACATACACACAACACACATACATACCGGTACACACACATACATACCGGTACACACACATACACACGCACATACACGCACGCACACAAACTCGCACGTACGCAGGAACGCACATATACCTCCACAAACACAACTCCACGCACACTCACATACGGGTACGATCATACACACATACATACACTCGCACACGCGCGCGCAAGCATACACGCACGCGCACACACATGAATGCACACATACCTCACATATAACTCCCACACCACACACCACACACACACACAACACACATCCATGCGCACACATGCACGTACACACACATACACACACATGCACACACACGCACACACACGCACGCGCACACACGCACAGAAACGCACACATACCTAACACAAACCACTTGCACACACACATACACACACCTACATACATACACACACTCACGTACACACAACTACACACACACACACGTTCACACAACTACATGCACATAAACACACGCACACACATACACACGCACAAGAACGCATATACCTCCTCACACACACAATCCCACGTACACACACACATATACACACTCACACACACATTCACACACACAGGTGCATGGACACACTATACACAAAACACATACAGACAACATATACATACATGAACACGCATAGAGGTTAAGTGGCCGAAAGCAAATGACGCGGCCAGTTATAAAAAATTTGACGATGAGGTAGCAAGAATGACCACCAAATTCAAAGGCGAAGGTGAGACAGTGTCACGTGACAAATTGCTGGGGCTGCCTGCTGGAGCCTATGCGGCAGGTATTTAAAGGGAGAAATTTGACAAGACGGTCAGTCACCGGCTGACACTCGCTGACGATACATCGAAGAGGCCAGGGAATAGAAGAAAGAAGAAGAAAGAAGACATGCACCCAACACCAGAGCTGAAGACACCTCCGAAAGATTGGGGGCCCGCCACGTCAAAACGGTAGAGGAGTAGGGGCCGAAACCGGACGTGGTTCCTCCTGATGATGTCTTGAGCAAACTGGATCCTATAAAGGAGCTGTTATGGTAGCAGACCACGAAACACGGTTGTAATTCCACACGCACATACATACTTCAAACTGCCAGTCAAACACTTTTCTACTGACCATTCCTGTATGCACGTGAATAGACACACAATTACACAAAGGCCCACTACTCCTGTTACCACGCTGCTGATGCTTCCGACAACATTAAAAGACACAAAATTCATTCCCACACACACATAAACAGCCAAAACCGCACAAGCACCACACACACAACACATAAACACACATACACACACACACATTTTACTACACACACAGACTCAGACTTGCGCTCACGCACATACCACACATAACTCTTTCTCTTACACTCTCCTATCTTAGAAAGAACTTTTCTTCACTCATTCCCTTCCTGTCATTTCAAAAAGTAACCACATGTGAATCGTTGGCAATTTTTTTTCCCGTCTTCCTTTTTTTTTTTTCGACTTTCCTCTAACTCTTGTTTCAGGAAAGAGCTCTGCTCGAAACGTAAAACCACCTTTCTTTCCTTCCCTGAGCGTCTGTTAATACTTTACATGTACCACGTACTCGCGTTGTTGCTTTTTCTGCGTGTTTGCTCTTCGTTTTTTTCTTGATTTACTATATATATATATATATATATATATATATATATATATAATACAAATAGGACAGGCCGCAAAACATCCGGACAGCTAGCTGATACTAAAACGGATAACAAAACATCCAGATGGACGATACAAAAAAACAAGGACGGAAAAACAGACAATATTATACAAATATAAATACAATATAAATACAATAAAAATACAATAAAAATAATAATAACAAGACATAACAACAGGTGTCTTTCGATTGGGAACGAATTGAATTCAGCTGGCGTGTGTGGAAATGAAGCCTTACGGCATAGATACAAAACTTTCACAAACATAGGGAAGAGTCCATCTGCTTCTACAACTCTCTTTCTCTCTCTCTCTCTCTCTCTCTCTCTCCTCTCTCTCTCTCTCTTCTTTTTTCCCCTCCCCAATTCTTTTGTTCCTCTGCTTCTATTTTTCTCTCTCTTCTCTTCCCACATCACCGATAGGCCAGACTGCTAGCTCCTTTTTGGGTCTGACCGTAGTCCGTGCAACATCGATATTCTTAAAATCTTCAGAGGGAAAAAAATTATACTCTTGAATGTTTTATATGTGTTTATGGATTCATTATAGAAGACTGACTGCTACTGCTTATAAGTAATCCATAACCACATATGAAACATCCAAATGTATATAGTTTTCATTCTGAAGGTATCATACTCAGGTTATATAAATTTAATATTTACTTAATATTTACTGAAACAGCTGTAAGGACTAATGATTAATTTGGTGTTAATAATAAACAATTATTAACTTCCCAATCTCCATTTTCTTTTTTTTTTTCTTATATATATATATATACACACACAGAGTTCTTGAAAAAGAATGAACCGATCTCATTACGTGATATTTTAATAAGAAAAGCAAAAGAAAACTCCAGCTAAGTCACAAGTATTTACTCACAATCAACTTTTATTACCTGTCTTACAAGTGCCGAATGTGGCTACCATCAGCACCACGAGCTACATCAATGAGATATGGAACTATGGAACTAGAGAATAAAT
Organism: Octopus sinensis; assembly: GCF_006345805.1. NCBI lineage: Eukaryota > Metazoa > Mollusca > Cephalopoda > Octopoda > Octopodidae > Octopus > Octopus sinensis. The sequence goes on along the minus strand of NC_043005.1, from coordinate 51,819,660 downwards.
TTGCTTTGGTTGAGGCGATTCCAGATGATATTGACATAGAAGGGAAATGGAAAAACTTCAATAAAGCATTCAAGCAGACTGCCTAAGAAGTACTCAGAGGATCGTGATATGGCGTCTGGGTGGAATTCTCTTATCACATTGCTGTTGTTCGTGCTGCAGGTAATGGCCCCATTGAACACTTGTAAGACAGGAAATAAAAGCTGATTGTGAGTAAAGACTTAGCTGGAGTTTTCTATTGCTTTCCTTATTAAAAAATATTGCGTAATGAAATCGGTTCATTCTTTTTTAATAACCCTGTTTACATACATACATAATTACATAGATAGATAGATAGATAGATAGATAGATAGATAGATAGATAGATAGATAGATAGATAGATAGATAGATAGATAGATAGATAGATAGATAGATAGATAGATAGATAGATAATACGATATAATATATACTATAACGGGAAGCTTTATGAAAATAAACAAAAGACGAAGGCAGGTGGAAGACAAACGAACAATTGTATTAGTATGGCGCTCAGGAAATATAAATAAAACAAGTCTTTAACGTTTCGAGCCTACGCTCTTCAACAGAAAGATACACAGAGAGAGAAAAACACAGAAAGAAGGAGAGAAAAAAAATGCGTGCAGTAGCTAACGAACAACATGGCGATCTATATGTGTATATGTCGAACAATGATGATGATGATATATATATATATATATATATATTATATATGATATGTCTAAATATACATGAGTACAGATATACATATATATATATATATATATACATATATATGCACAGAAATATATATATATGTATGTATATACATGTGTGTGTATGTGCGTGCGTTGTAGACGCCGGAAAAGTTAGAAACGAATTTTGTAATATAGATGAAAGGTAAATCAAAATATATAAAAATTAAGTATTAGCGTTGTATCGAAGTAGGGAAAATTATACACATATATACACACAGGCACGTTTGTGTGTGTGTGTGTGTGTGTGTGTGTGTGTGTGTGTGGTGTGTGTATGAGCGTGTGTGTGTGTGTGTATGTGTACGTATATATGTATGTATAAAAAGTGAAAACGTATGTGAAAAGGATAACCAAAAGACATAAGTAGATATAGGAAAAGAAGTAAAATGCCAAAAGAAAACGAAAGACGTAGTCGAAGCTAGAGAAGAAAAAATACACAAATAATGAAATTCAATAACGCACAAGAGGAAAAGAGGAAATTATATCGAGTATAGGAGAAATAAGCACAATGAAATGTGAGACGGAAAACTTATAGAGAGAAAAAAAATGACATACAAGATAGTTTTATTTTTGAATCATAAAATGGTATATAATTATGAAAAATTATTAGTGGTCAAAATAAAAAGAATTTGTAATTGTAGAATAGATAAAATATAAATATATATTAAACATAAAAATGGGAGACGTAAAAGGAATAAGGTGAAAATTATATGAAAGATGAAAAGCAAAAATGAAAAGCATTAAATAAAGGATAGACGTACATAACAGGAAACAAAGTATGAATGACGATGACAATATAAACGAGACAAGTTATATAACATGTGAAAAAAAATAAAGCATAAGCTGTGCGCTATGTAATGCTGAAAAAAAAAACTGAGACATGAAAACAAAAACGTCATTTTATGATAAAAAGAGACTAAAAGATCTTAAAACATTTCAAGAGAGAGAGAATCATGTATGAGTGTGTGTGTGAGAGAGAGTGGAAACGTGTGTGTGTGTGTTGTGTGTGTGTGGTGTGTGTTGTGTTAGTGTGTGTGTGTGTGTGTGTGTGTGTGTGTGTGTGTGTGTGTCTGTGTGTGTCTGTGTGTGTCTGTGTGTATGTGCGTCTGCAAAGTTAACGTGAAAACTGGAAATGTAAAATCGATTGAAGCATCTTTACCTTCTCCCTTGTATATGTTTCAGCTATTAGGCTGCGGCCATGCTAGAGCACTGACTTAAAAGCTTTTTGTCCAGCATATCAACGCCACCCACTGATTATTTTAAGTCTGGTATTAATTCTGTCGGATGTTTTCACCAAAGCTCTATGTTTAGGCGACATAGATAAACCAGCAGCGGTGGGGGACAAGCACAAACATTATAATATATATAAACGCATATATATATACATATATACTAGCAGCTAAGCCCGGTTTCACCCGGTGTGTTTGGCTTATGTGGCTGTGATCGTTTTCAGTTAGGCATAATCTATAACAGCGTTTCTCAACCTTATCATTTTGGGTCCCCTGTTTCGATTGGAGCCTCCAGCTGTATGAAAATTTCCCGACCCCCATTTCCTTGTCAGAAAATTGCTTCAGGAGTTGTGAAGAATGAATTTGTACGTAGTCTGTTTGTGAGAGGTATTCTATTGGACTTCCGTCCAATCATTAAAACAGTGATTTATGAACATAGAAAGTAATTATACATTAATCCCAATTTTTGTAAGCAGTTGTATCCGTAACAAATTTCATTTGCTGAGTAGAAATTGAAAGAAGATATATGAAATGGATGTGTGTGTGTGTGTTTGTGTGTGTGCGTGAGATGAAAGAAGAGAGAAAGCATAGCGAAAGTTTTGGATGTCATCCTGTACCTCCCTTGTTGCTAGCAAAATGGTACATGCCGGCTGTGTGAGCAACTGGTTGTTTTAAGGGCGGAACAAACAGGGGAATTCAATTAGAAAACGTTTTCATCGATTTTCTCGGTAAGTATGGTGGCTAGGAAAAAAATACAAACCGCATTCCAATCTATGCACCCGTCTCCACATGTGTGCCATTTTTCATACGAATTCACCCAGCCATTTGGCTGTGAACCTTAAGACAAGAAAGAATACAACGATCGCCCATGTCCAATTTATATTATATTAAATATATATATATATGTATGCATGTATGTATATACGTATATACTCGGCTGTGTAGTAAGAAGATTGTTTCCCAACCACATGGTTTCAGGTCAGTCCCACTGCATGTCACGTCGGGCAAATGTATTCTAATATAGCCTCGGGCCGACCAGATCCCTGTGAATAGATTTAGTAAGCAGAAACTCAGAAACTGGAAGAAACCCGTCGTATGTATGTGTGTGTGTGTGTGTTGTGTGTGTGTGTGTGTGTGTGTGTGTGTGTGTGTGTGTGTTTGTGTGTGTATGTATGTGTGTACATTTGTGTCTGTGTTTGTCCCCACCATCAACGCCTGACAACCGGTGTTGGTGTATTTTCAACCCCCGCAAACTAGCGGTTCAGCAAATGAATGAGTATCAGGCTTAGAAAATAAGTACTGGTCTCGATTCATTCGACTAAAAAAATTCAAGGTGCTCCAGAATAACCGCAATCAAATGACTGAAACAAGTAAAAGAATATGTTTGCACATGCGCAAGTATTATACATAATACTTGCGCATGTGCAAACATATTCTTTCTATTGCTTTCCTTATTAAAAAATATTGCGTAATGAAATTGGTTCATTCTTTTTTAATAACCCTGTTTACATACATACATACTTACATAGATAGATAGATAGATAGATAGATAGATAGATAGATAGATAGATAGATAGATAGATAGATAGATAGATAGATAGATAGATAGATAGATAGAAAGAAAGATAGATAGATAGATAGATAGATAGATAGATAGATGATAGAATAGATAGATAGATAGATAGATAGATAGATAGATAGATAGATAGATAGATAGATAGATAGATAGACAGACAGATAATACGATATAATATATACTATATGTGTATATGTATACAGTACAGGGTGCGTAAAGTATTTGAGGGCTTAGCTCTTTTGTGTCATTGCTGCATTGCTAACACTCTATAATATTTGTTTCAGAAAATAATAATGGCAGGCTCTCAGCTTACTCAAGAAATGAAGAGATTTCCTTTTATTGGGATTTTACAGTCTAAATCCAGCGATTTAGAAATATCTCGATTTTTAAAAGTCGCCAGATTTTTCGTCTGCAAAGTTTGTAAGGAGCTAGAGAATGAAGATGGAAGCGCATCACCAGTATCAAAGCATAAAAAAACATTTTAAACGCTCTGAAATCATCAGAACACCTGAATTTATCCAGCAAGTTCAACAGACCATTGATTACAATCCCAGAAAGTCCATGAGGTCAATTGTAACAGATCTCCATGTATCAGAAGGAACAGTCAGAAATGTTGTCAACGAAGACATCAGATATAAGTATTACATGATGAGGAAAGGTCATTTTGTCAGAAAAAGCAAAAGAAAATCACTACATCAGATCGAAAAGACTCTTAAATAAACTGAAAAATCCAACAGAAGATTTGATTTGGTTTTTCTCAAACAAGAAAAACTTCGACCAAGATCAAAAAGTTAACAGATGAAATGACACATGGTTATGTGCCGACCCTTCTGAAGTTCCAAGTGTTATGCATACAAAATTTCCTGCAACTGTCATGGCTTTAGGGGTTGTCAGCAATAAAGGACATGTGATGCCTCCTTATTTCTTTCCGCAATGCCCTAGAGTTAACTCTGCCGTCTATATGACGTCCTGGATATAATTGTTAAACCCTGGATAGACAGTGTATGCAATGGAAAGCCATATGTGTTTCAGTAAGACTGTGCACTGTCATACACGGCTCTAGTAACATTTGGCCTCCTAATTCCCCAGACCCCACTCCACTGGGCTATTGCATAGGAAACGTTGTCGAGAGATAGGTCAATGAATATGCCCATAACACCAAAGATTCTTTGAAAGCTACCATAGTCCGAGTAATGTCCAAAATGAACCAGGACCACTTGATTCGAGCATGTAGATGATTTAGATCTCATATAGAAGCCGTTGTTGAAAACTGAAGGTGGCTTTATTGAATAACATTATAGAAAAGGCTTATTTTTATCCTCGTAGCATATGTTGATAAATAAATTTATGTTATTATATATCTATTTTATACAAGTATAAATCTGCCGTTAAATATCTTACGCAACCTGTATTTATGTATGTATGTTTTTCTCTTCCTCCTTTTAATTTTAGAGTAAATTTTGATCAGCCACCAAGTAGGTAGTGAGGTTGTGAAGGAAAGTACCTTCTTTTATTCATCACCCTTTAAAACTTAAGGTCTTTCAGACATTTATAGTCCCAGATATAGTGATCGTCTGTAGCATATGAATTAAAGATTTGCATGTACGCATGTATGTATGTATGTATGTATGTATGTATGTATGTATGTATGTATGTATGTATGTATGTATGTATGTACATATGTATGTATTATGTATGTATGTACGTATGTATGTTTGTATGTATGTATGAATGTATGAAATGATGGATGGATAGATGTAAACGTCGAATATAAGTTGTAAATTCTAAACCCCCAAATACTTAAAAAAATTTCGGGAAAATATATTACAAGGCAGTCAAAATATTTAAATACGTATGACGTACCAAAAAAAAATATCGTGTAACTCAAAACTGCCAAAGCCGAAAAATACATATGAAATATGAGAAAGTATAGTTGCCAAACAGATAAAGAAGGAAAATATATGACACAAATAGACGTAAAGAAGCAAAAGGGAATACACACACACACACATACAAACGCACACGCACACGTACGCGCACAATCATATACATGCACACATATATGCATTTATATATGTGTGTGTGTGCGTGTGTGAGGAGAGAGAGAGAGAGAGAGAGTTCATAGCCTACATACATACATACATACATACATACATACATACATACATACATACATACATACATACATACATACATGTAATGGACTATCAAAACTTATAACATAGATAAATCACAATCTTTCTAGGTCTTCAGTTCGTCAGCGTATCATAGCAAATATATGAGTTGGTATGAATCTCCTACGAATAGAAGATTTCGAAAAATTAACTGATTCGAAATGCACAATTAGACATGTTGTCACTGTGACAATTATATTTTATAAATCCACTCACAAGACTGTATAATGGCGTAATTAAATAGTATATGAGTCACCACTCCAAGGGGAGGAGGCTCTGTATGTACTCTTTGAACTTCGTGAACGAGAGAGACGAGTGAAAGGAAACTTGAAATATACATGAGTTCTCGGAGATTTCTCTTTCGATATATCGGTATATAAGGATATTCTTGGAGTTCTAAATATGTCGGGCATTTAAATCACAACTTTATATGAATTTATGTCCTTAAAATAAGAATTTTCAAAATGAGTGCGTTCGAATTATTATGCTGATGTGGCAAGTCGCGTCCCCTGTGTGTGAAAAGGTGTGAAAAATACATAGATAAAATATGTAGAAAGCATTTCTTTTCAGTTTTGTACGCATTTCATTGGAATTGTACGAGCGAGGAATTGTACGACCGAGTAAAATCCTTGAAGAAGAACTGTCTTTGCTATCTTTGACGCAGCCTTACATTTGAAATCTGTAAATGAATATAAGAATAACTATCGAAAGTAGGGAAATATATAAAAACGTAGAAATGCGTAATATAACACGTAAAAATAAATAAATATAAAATATGTAAATCATAAAAAGAAATTAAAGACGTAAAGTAGGTAAAGAATAATAAAAATATGACAAAAAAACTGAAATGAAAAATTTAAAATAGATAAAAAGCGGCATAGTATAAAACATAAAAAGAAGATGAAAACATAAAGCAGATGCAGGTCACGAAATATATTGGATAAAATTAAGACAAAAAATAAGATATGAAAAATTCATAAAACAAGAAATGAACGACTTAGGACAGACAAAGAACAAAATATTAAAAACGTAAAATTAAGAAATGAAAGACGTATAAGAGATAAAAAACGTAGAAAAAAATTGAGCTGTGAAATATATAAAAGAGAATATGTAAGACGTAAAAATAATTAGATGAACAAAAAAATAAGACAGGTTAAAAAAAACTGAATATAAATGCTAATAAAAGGGGGGAAATGAAACACATAAAGCACAAGAATAAACGAACAAAGACTAAAATCTAAAATGTAAAGCGAAAATCGATAATGTGAAAAACAAGAAATAAGGAGCATACGGGCATACGGAGACGAGAACATTTCGTATTATCAATATCTATATATATTATATAATATATATATATATATATTATATATATATATATATTATATGTGACTGTGTATGAATGCGTGTATATACATATATATATATGTGTGGTTTATGTATGCTTAGGTGTCCTGGGTTTACCTGTTCGTAAGAGGTGATTAGGCAATTAAGAATCTAAATTCGAAATGTCTCGTATGAGTGTCAATATCTTGCTGTAAAAAGAATTAGGTCAAGAACATGTTTTTTGTTAGACTCGTTTTTACTTATGTACCTGTTTGTGTGCATGAAACAACAGGAATGACTCAAGGTCTGAGAGTTCCGTGCAAAAAAATATTATTCTAATACCTAACTGGTTTCATTCTTTGGAGTGTGGTATCCCGGTGTACTGCCTTCTGGGATATAGCTGATATCGAATTCAATCATTATTATACATATATGTATGTGTGTGTGTGTGTGTGTATACATATATATACACACACATACACACACATTCATATATATATTTCTATATATATATATATATATATACATTGTATTAATATTAGGGAATATGATTCTAAACTTACAGGGAAAAATTCAATTTAGTAATACTAAATAAAATTTCACTTGTATATAAATTAGAGAAGAACCACCATGAAGCAATTCAACAATGATATACTTAAATCATACGATATTTAAAAAATTAAAGATACAATAAAACATTTACATAAAACTAAATAAAGTACTAAATAATAAATAAATAGTATGTAATTAGTAAATAGACTACACGTGTTTCGTGGCTATATTTTCAAATTGATAATAAAATCAATTCAATTTAAATATAGTCACTCATCAGGACTAAGATAAAAGCAATAAAATAATTAAATAAATGTACGTATATTATCTTATAAGAAAAGATAAATATATATAAAAATACTTAATTTTACAATAAAATCAAACAAAATTCAACAATATATCTTAAAATATATCTGAAAATATCTTAAAATAAAAACATGACTTATCTTATTGAATATATTCTGTTAACTAAATCTTTAAAATTAATACGTATAACTTAGTGTTTATAATAAATTTATCTCGTTAAAAACGTGGTGTAATTAAAAAATAGAAAAAATAGATAGAAATATATATTTTATCTATGAAAATATATTTTAGCTTATAGAAGAAAATATCAAGCTATCGTATATTGGAAAATTATTGGAAAATTAAAGTACAAGTAATTAAAATAAAATATTTAAAACAAAATATTTAAAATACATAATATACATTAAGTGAAGCTAAATTACTATAATTTAATCTATACCCATTAAATTATTTATTTATGTATTTATTTAATAAACATTTAAGTTTAATCTTATTTTCTAATTATGTAATATATACTACAAAAACTTAATGCTAACTTATATACATAATATTACTACAAACTATAACTATTAAATATAGAAAACTGGTTCAAATATATACACACAAATTAGTTAAACTTATTATATAATTAATTCAATTTATGTATAGATTTAATATTTCACTATTTAGTACTTTATTTAGTTTTAGGTAAATGTTTTATAGTATCTTTAATTTTTTCTATATAGTATGATTTAAGTATATCATTGTTGAATTGCTTCATGGTGGTTCTTCTCTAATTTACTATATATATATATATATATATATATATATATATATATGTAAAACGGTAAAAATAATTAAAGACATGGACAAGAACATGAAACACCACAGAGACGACACAAGAACCACAGGACGGGACATTCGAAGCCCTCAGTCATCAGTCAGAACCAGATCATCTTAGCAATTTCGGCTGATTAATCTTGAGATTGCTCCGATTTGGGCAGCCCGCCAAGGGAAATCTAAGCCAAGCGCATTAGATCCCCTGGAAGAAAGCTTCGAATGTATACAACACGAGGACGGAAAACGAACGAAGTACACGAACAAAAATACAGAATACGTGACACCAATAAGAATACAAAAACGTAAAAACAATAACGGTAAAAATAAAAAACAAAACAAAACCAGGACGTAGGACAAGGGTCTTTCGACAGGACGAGTTGAGTTTAGGGCTGGCTTATGAAGTTGTGCCTAATGGCCGCAGGGAGACGAACAAATACGTGTTGCTTCGACGACTGCTGGAACGAAAAGAGCGCTCAGAAGTGGCTAGCGGTCACGTGAGAACAAAAGACAGGAGAAAGGGACAGATGAAAAGAGAGAGAAGGTGGACGAGGGAGGAGAAGAAAGAGACAGATCGAGGGGACTGGAGGTGAGAGAGATAGAGAAACGTAGAAGGGGGGGAAATATATATATAATATTATTTTAAATATATATATATATATATATATATATATATATATATATATATATATATATATAAATAGATAGATAGATAGATATATAGATAGATAGATAGATATATAATAGATAGATAGATAGATAGATAGATAGATAGATAGATAGATAGATAGATAGATATACTGAACGTGGAACAATAGAAAACAAAGTGAATATAGCTGACATTTGAACCAAGGATATAAAAGATACCAAGAAGAAATTTTTTTTCTATGTAATATACACACAGAGATACATATTTTCGGATGTATGCAGGTATGAATATGTATATATTTATTTTTAATGTTTTTGAAAGGAGTTTTTACTCAAAATGTCCGAACTAATATAGTTTAATAAGTCAGCTGTATTGCTATCTTTTTATATAAAACACTGATTTTTCTACATATTCCGAAATGCTTTTAATATAGTTTATGGCTACCTAAGAGTTATAAAAATATAAGTGAGGGGAATGAGTAGGTAGAAAGGAAGTCAACGAAACGAATAAAATACTTCCAGACAAAATAAGTGAAAATAAATTAATATAATGCAAAGGGAAGTGAATAACGTAAGAAATAAAAGACGTAACATGGTGAAGAAATAAAAATAAATGGTTAGTGAAAGATATAAAGATGAAAAAGGAGAAATGGTATTAAAATTATTACTTTAGTAAAAGAAACAAAGATGCAAAATGGAAATTAATATAAATACCTTATGTCATTGAAAGGAATTGAAGATAAAAAGGTACGAAATAACTATGAGTCCTAAGTATAAACAAATGAATGACTTAATTGAAAAAGAAACAATGCAAGCGTGTGAGCGGCAAAGGGTAACTATAAGTAACGCCGTAAGTGAAAGAGAAAATAGATGTAATGTGGGAAAATATACATTGAGAGAAATATAACATATCTAGGCGCGGAAAAGGCCTTATAGTAAGAGGTCTGCTTGTCACCCTCATTGAGCCGGGTTCAGTTCCACAGCGTGGCACCTTGGGCAAGTGTATTTTACTATAGCTTCGGGCACACCAAAGCCTTATGAGTGGATTTGGTAAACGGAATCCGAATGAAACTTGTAATGTATATATATATGTGTGTGTACGTGTGAAACTGATAATGTATGTATGTATGTATGTATGTATGTATGTATGTATGTATGCATGTATGCATGTATTTATGAATGTATGTATGTATGCATGCATGCATGTATGTATGTATGTATGTATGTATGTATGTATGTATGTATGTATGTATGTATGCGTCTTTGTGCTTATCCCCACCATCGCATGACATTAATAACCGGTGTCGGTTTGTTTATGACACTGCATCATAAACTAAATAAGTACTATCGTCGATTTTCTCGATTAAATCTTTGAAGAGGTTGCCACAGCATGACCGCAGTCCAATGACTGAAACAAACAAAAGACAAAAGATGAAAGGTTGCTGTATACACATAAATGAATGAGGCAAGTGAAAGACATAAAAGATTTATCAAAGAGAAACAAGTACAATACGAGACGTGAAAAGACGAAACAAAACATAAGGGAAGTAAGTATGAATAATATACCAAAGTAACATGAATGGAAAATATAAAGCGGAGGAAGGAAGACCCATCAATATATATACTTCTTTACTACCTACAAGGGGCTAAACACAGAGGGGACAACCAGGACAGACAAACGTATTAAGTCGATTACATCGACCCCAGTGCGTAACTGGTACTTAATTTATCGACCCCGAAAGGATGAAAGGCAAAGTCGACCTCGGCGGAATTTGAACTCAGAACGTAGCGGCAGACGAAATACCTATTTCTTTACTACCCACAAGGGGCTAAACACAGAGGGGACAACCAGGACAGACAAACGTATTAAGTCGATTACATCGACCCCAGTGCGTAACTGGTACTTAATTTATCGACCCCGAAAGGATGAAAGGCAAAGTTGACCTCGGCGGAATTTGAATTCAGAACGTAACGGCAGACGAAATACGGCTACGCATTTCGCCCGGCGTGCTAACGTTTCTGCCAGCTCACCGCCCTGACCCATCAATATATAATAACAGCGAAAGAAACTCGTGTCAGAAGAACATGTGTGATAGTGAAGACAGTTAAGTGGAAAGCGAGAATGATGCATAGTGCGGGAATGATATAATTGAATAACCTAATTTAAATAATTAGATACAAGAGGAAACAACGAAATATTTAAATGACGAACTTAAAATAAGTTAAACTCATTTACAGTTATTATCTTGTGTGTGTGTGTGTGTTTACTTGCTTCAGTCAGTAGACCGCGGCTATGCTAGGACACCACCACGGTAGATTTTAATCGAACAAATTAGCCCTGTTGATTATTTCCTTAAAGCCTTGTAGTTGTTCTATCGGACACTTTCTTCCGAACCATCAAGGTGCAAGGACGTACCTATAGCAAGACCGACTGTCGAACGGTGGTGGAGGACAAACACAAACAGAAAAACACACATACATACATATACACATGCATACGTATACACACACACACACACACACACACACACACACACACACACATACATATATATATATATATATATATATATATATATTTCGCCACGTTGGACCACTTAACTGAACGCGTTTCTTTTCATTCTCTCCTCTATTTATTTCCTCTTAATCCTTGCTGTCGAAGAGCGTAGGCTCCAAACGTAGAGGATTTTTCCATTTCTCCCGAGCGTCAAACTAATACACATACTTATTGTTCCTATACTTGTCTTCGTCTTTGTTTTTAAGTAAATTTGAACTACATATATATATATATATGTGTGTGTGTGTGTGTGTGTGTGTGTGTGTGTGTGTGGAGGCGCAATGGCCTAGTGGTTAGGGAAGCGGACTCGTGGTCGTAGGATCGCGGTTTCGATTCCCAGACCGGGCGTTGTGAGTGTTTATTGAGCGAAAACACCTAAAAGCTCCACGATGCTCCGGCAGGGGGTGGTGATCTCTGCTGTACTCTTTCACCACTCTTTCTCCCACTCTTTCTTCTGTTGGGCTGCTCGCTTAGCCAGCGGGGTGGCGTCATTCAAAGGCTAAAACAATGCGAATGCATTGTGACCATCTGATGGTCTGGTCGGTCAGGTGATATATATATATATATATATATATATATTACATTGATTTGCACAGGATTGCACCTAAGGACTTACGGACTTATTTCTACACGATCGGAAAATTGAACTGTGAACATTTATGCCTCTTTCTACTTCTCTTTCTTCATCTCTTTATTCCTACAGTCCTGTCTTCTATGTCGTCATTTCATTAATATTTATCCTTCTCATTTTTCCTATTTGTCTCCGGTGACGGAATATCCCATACTCTGGGATATCCGAGAAACAGCTGTAAGACTGAATTTTTTTCTAATAATAATAGTGTATATGACTTGAGATGTTTGCCTTGCCTTAACGTTTGTTATCCTCTTTAACAATTATATATATATGTGTGTGTATGTGTGTGTGTATATATGTATATGTATATGTATACATGCAAATATAAATTTTTGTTTTAATGTTCAGTTACAATAAAAACAATTTTATATTAACCTGATGCATTACTGCTCTTATGCCTCCTATTAGTAGAACACAAATTTATCATTTTAAAAGAGAATATTATTGACAGTCTCTTCGAAGTTCGCAGCATCGCAGTCGGACGATGCCATAGCAGGCCTAACGTTCCAAGTCATGGTCAACTCTCTCTCTCTCACTATATATATATATATATATATATATATATATACATACATACATACACACACACACACACACACACACACACACACACACACTCACACACACACACATATATATATATATGTATAACGACTGATAGATACCGTGCTGTCTATGTGACATCCACTAAGCAGCTCCACCGCCAATGTCACACAATCTAAAATAAACCGTAAAGCAATCTATAAGTGGCATCTACTATTTACTAGCGTTAGTGAATCAATCAGATGGGCGTCTTTGTGGTCGCTCTCACAGCTAGAAACACTTGTGAAATCTCACTCTGATCGTAACTTACCATTTTAAAAGAAACGGATGCATTGAACTAAGTAGGTCCTGATATATACAAAGGCGTGATGATGATAGCTGGAACGCCTTCAATTATATGTCGGCTTGAGTACAGCAGAGCTTCGACTATTCAGCAGTTCAGTTGTCTGGCCATTTTTGATATCTAACATATCATAGGCACTAATATATTGTGTGTGTTTGTGTGTGTTTTATTTACTTTCTAAGTTAATCTTTCTGGCTAGTTTTCACGTAGCAGGAGTGTTTTAATCTGGCAGCCATGAGTGCAGACAAATTGCGAATTATAGAAAATGTGAGATTACAGAAAATTGTCACCTAAGCTTTCATTAAAATCCGATATTAAAATCTGAAAAGTTATTTCTCAATGTTTCCAAAGCCATAAATTGTTAAACATCAAATAGAATACATCAAACCACTCCACTGCTTGACTACTTGTATTGTTAAATATCGCCGACAGTTGACTCACGAATTCAAATTCACGAATTTGAACCCGAAATCTAAATTCACTATGTAAGGTTATTATTTATTTTGTGTTGTCCTCTAGAGAAATAAATGTAAGTAAATACTGGTTTCAAATTTTGGGCACAAGGCCAGCAATTTCAAGGGAGAGGGTTAGTCGATTACATTGACCACAATGTTTAACTAGTTCTTATTTTATCGACCCGAAAAGATGAAAGGCAAAGTCGACTTTGGCGGCATTTGAACTAAGAACGTGGTGACGAACGAAAGGCCGGTAAGCATTTTGCCCAGACATCCTAACCATTCTGCCTGCTCGCCGTCCTAAGGTAACCAAATGGTGGAAAACATTAAACGGTACTCTGTTGGGCTTTATCATTAGCACACGATCAGAAATATTTCGATAAAAGCGGAAGTGTTGCAGTTGATTTATTCAACTCAGGTTATTTACTTTACCCACCCCTGGAAAGATTAACGGCAAAAAATTCATCTCGGCAGGATGTGAATTGACACTGTTAAACAAACGTATACTGCACGCCAATATATCCATCGCTGAACGAAACAATGTAAATTACGACCCTTTATGTATTTAAATCTAGATACCCACGTGAATTAACGTTGAAAATTACCTTGAAACAAGAGTTACTATATTAATATGAAAGATTACGCCGGGGTTGATTTTGCCTTTCTTCCGCCTAGAATCGTTAAAATAAGTATCAGTTGAACACTGAGGTTGATATTGTCGACTCGCTCCTCCGAAATTGTTGGCATTGTGCTGAAATTTGAAACCACTGTATTAGGATGCAAGAATAGCTTTCGTTATTTTGTGATTCAATGAAATATGTAAACAATTCATAAAATCGTTTATATTATTAAAACTGAAAGACCAAAAGGAAAAAAAAATGACTTTTCGAGTTTCACCAGGAAACTTAATTGAAACCCTAAAGTGTTCCGACTAAAACGAAAACATATGTCATCAGATAGATAGATAGATAGAGATAGAGAGAGAGAGGAGAGAGAGAGAGAGAGAGAGAGAGAGAGAGAGATCTGGTGATGTATGTTTTTGTTTTAGTCGGAACACTTAAGGGTTTCAATTAAGTTTCCTAGTTAAAATTGAAAAGTCATTTTTTAATTTCAGTTTTAATAATAATATAAACGATTTCATGAATTGTTTGCTTTCATATTTTATTGAATCATAAAGCAACGAAAACTATTCATTCGCATTTATGTATTTAAATCTGGATATCCACGTGAATAAACGTTGAAAATTACCTTGAAACAAGAGTTACTATATTAATATGAAAGATTACGCCGAGCTTGGCACAAGACCACTAATTTCGGGGAAGCTAGTCGATTACGTCAACCTCAGTATTCAACTGGTACTTATTTTATCGACCCTAAACGGACGAAAGGCAAATTATATATAATAGAATTTTGTGAAGAATTACTTTATTAGTTACAATATTAGCAAAAAAAATTTCTTAAATGACACAAAAGGACGAACATTTTGGAAATGTTTGTATTGTGTAACAGATATCCACTCTCTCTCTCTCTCTCTCTCTCTCTCTCACACACACACACACACACACACACACATATATATATATATATATATATATATAGTAGTCAATGAATTTACGACGCTATAGTAAAGCTTCACTGTGCATATACTGGCAAAGACGTGTGAGGGCAACGAACATAAAAAAATTCGTCTCTAGGAAGAACATTAGATAAATGGACAACACAGAATCGGATAATCTAGTATATATGTATATATATAATGTATATATATATATATATATATGTATTATATATATATATATATATATATATATATATATACAGAGAGAGAGAGAAAGGAATAGCCGGTTAACTGAAGAGATGGTGGTGTGGATTTCCACCTCGGCATCCGAAACTCAGAGTTTTATCTTTGCTACCGAATAATTGACGCATATTATATTTACAGATAAATTCCTCTAATTACATAATATTGAGGTCTCTTTCTTTCTTTTGTTATCATACCGTTTTTACCAATATATATATATATATTATATATATATATATATATATATATATATATATACTTTTTGAACATATTTATATGTAATTAATCATTTCTATTATAAGAAAATCTTCCTTAAGATATTGTAGCAGTATCAAGAATATTTTGCAAAATCTTTGGTTTCTTTTGCTATCTCAGAATGTTATCAAATTTTCTAAACTGATATGGAAATGGCGAAAATCACGTTCAACTTTTATTGGAATTAATATGAAAACATCACAACCTTTTGAAAGTTCGAAACGTTAGTCAATCAGAAACCTTCATAATCAATATATCGCAGAATATAAAGAAATACCTTTCGTGTCTAACGAGAGACATCACGGGAAACCCACTGATAAGGTAGATGTCGACCCCGGTTACATGTTTATATGAATGTAAAATGTATATATATCTATATATCTAAGTCTGTTAAGACGTATATATGTATATATCTATGAATGCAAATACGTATATATGCATGTATCTACCACGAACTCACATAAAATCTGATTCTTGTACGTGCATACCCTACTTACACACACTGAGTCTGTGCGCACACGCATATATATGTATGTATTATATACATATGTATATATGTGTATTATATACATATGTATATATATATGGAGGCGCAATGGCCCAGTGGTTAGGGCAGCGGACTCGCGGTCGTAGGATCGCGGTTTCGATTCCCAGACCGGGCGTTGTAAGTGTTTATTGAGCGAAAACACCTAAAGCTCCACGAGGCTCTGGCAGGGGATGGTGGTGATCCCTGCTGTACTCTTTCACCACAACTTTCTCTCACTCTTACTTCCTGTTTCTGTTGTACCTGTATTTCAAAGGGCCGGCCTTGTCACTCTCTGTGACACGCTGAATATCCCCGAGAACTACGTTAAGGGTACACGTGTCTGTGGAGTGCTCAGCCACTTACACGTTAATTTCACGAGCAGGCTGTTCCGTTGATTCGGATCAACCGGAACCCTCATCGTCGTAACCGACGGAGTGCTTCCATTCCAATTTCTATATATATATATATATATATATATAGTGTGTGTGTGTGTGTGTGTGTGTGTATACATGCTTGTATGTATATGAGTTAGACATAAATAGATAGATAGATAGATAGATAGATTGATCATCATTTTCCAAATCGGTAATTGGGTCGGTTTAGACATGTGACGCTTTTCACTCCCAATGAATTCTTAATATATAAAGACAAATGTTCTTTTTTTTATTTTCATTTCTTTTTGCTCAGTGAAGTATAGCTACAACAAAATGAACGTCCCGACTCGCTAATTAACCACCGTAATTTAAAGGGATGTTACTCAACCAAATCAAAGAATAAGAGATTGGTGATGCGACCAAGATAATACCAATAATGATTCTAAACTTTGGCAGTAAGCCATCGGTTTTTACAGGGGAGTGTCTCTACCGTTTCTGCCAATCTCTCATAACAATAGCAACAACAACAACAACTACAGTGACCATGCTGAAGACGGTGGTGGTGCTGGTGGTGGTGGTGATAGTGGTGGTAAAAATAATTGCTTGAAATTTGGGCCCATGACCAGCGGTTCGCGGGATAGGAGAACAGTTGTTTCCATCCACCCCATCCACCCCAGTACATAAGTGCTACTACTACTACTACTACTACTACTACTACTAATAATAATAATATAATAATAATAATAATAATAATAATAATAATAATAATAATAATAATAACAATAATAATAATAATAAGCTGCCCAGTCCTGGCTAAGAAGGAATATATCCACAGATATGACAAAGTTGGAACCTACATACATTGGAAGCTATGTCAACATTATGGAATAACAACAGAAAAAAGATGGTATAGGCACACACCAGAAAAGGTCACAGAAAACGAGAAAGCAACCATACTCTGGGATATGCCGATACACACAGATAGAGAAATTAAGGCCAACAGACCAGATATAGTTGTCAGAGATCATGAAGGAAAAAAATGCTTTCTAATTGATGTATCAATACCGGCAGATGACAACGTGTCTGTAAAAGAAATGGAGAAACTCTCGAAATACAAAGACCTGGAAATAGAGGTAACCAGAATGTGGAATCTGAAAACAGAAACAATTCCTATCATAGTAGGTGCATTAGACATGATAAAAAAATATTCAGACAAATACATAACAAAAACACCAGGACTTACAAACACATATAACATACAGAAAATTGCACTACTAGGCACTGCACACATCCTACGCAGAACACTTTCCATACAATAACCATCAGAGCATCACAACAAATCACAGCACATACCCAAGGCACACAGAGCTGCGCTCGGTAGTGAAGTGAAAGCACGCTATAAAAAAAACTACTGAATAATATAATAATAATAATAATAATAATAATAATAATAATATAATAATATAATAATAAAATAATAATGATAATAATAATGATAATGATAATAATAATAATAATAATGATAGTAATAATAATTGTTTATTAATTGACATGAGTATTCCTTGCGATCACAATATAACGGCGAAAGAATTTGACAAGATCTGTAAATATAAAGACTTACTAATAGAAATTGACAAAATGAGGCATCTCAAGGCGACTACAGTACCAATGATTGAAGGATCTCTAGGAATGATAAAAAAAAAAACGCACTGAAACCTACTTGAAAATGATACCAGGCTTATCATCCCTACAGGAAGTGCAAAAATCTTGTTAACTGGAACGGTTCATGTACTGAGAAGAGCATTATCGCTGTGAAAACAACATCCATTCATGAATTTATTTGTTTATTATTTTTTTTAAATACATATTTTACTCTGCTCTAGGTGTACGGAAAATACTCGGCGAGAAATGGAAAATTTGAAGAAAGAAGGATAATGGTAATAATAATAATAATAATAATAATAATAATAAGAAGAAGAAGAAGAAGAAGAAGAAGAAGAAGAAGAAGAAGAAGAAGAAGAAGAAGAAGAAGAAGAAGAAGAAGAAGAAGAAGAAGAAGAAGAAGAAGAAATAAATAATAATAAAACAAGAAAAATAATGACAGGATCTAGGATGTATCACCCAAAATCTGACATAGAAATACTATATATACAACGTATAGAAGGTGGTAGAGGCCTTATACAGCTGGAAAACTACTATAAAATAACCACCATAGGACTGCAAAAATATCTACTTCAGAAGGAAGGAAAACTGATACAAATAGCGACAAAACACGAGCAAAACAAAAAAACTATTCTCAGTATTTAAGGAAGCTGACAAATACAAACAAGAATCATACCACCTAATAAATAATGAAGAAGAAGAAGAAGAGAAGAAGAGAAGAAGAAGAAGAAGAAGAAAAGAAGAAAAAAGAAGAAGAAGAAGAAGAAGAAGAAAAGAAGAAGAAGAAAAGAAGAAGAAGAAGAAGAAAAACAACAAAAGCTATAAAACAAATGAAATCCAAACTAAAAACAGAACAGCAACGAACCATGATAAAACGATGGCAAGAAAAGCCCCTTCATGGTAAATACTGGACTAAACTAAACGCAAAAGAAATAGACAAAGAAAAATCCCAGCAATGGTTGAGAAGCTCAGGACTCAAAGCAGAGACAGAGGATTTTTATTTGCAGCACAAGACCAAAGCCACCCCACCAGAAATTACCAAAAACATGTAATGAAAAGAAATATAACAAGTAACTGCAGAATATGTGGAGATGGACAAGAAACAATAAATCATATTATCTCTGGCTGCCCAGTCCTGGCTAAGAAGGAATATATTCACAGACATGACAGAGTTGGAACCTACATACACTGGAAGCTATGCCAACATTATGGAATAACAAGAGAAAAAAGATGGTACAGGCACACACCAGAAAAGGTCACAGAAAACGAGAAAGCAACCATACTCTGGGATATGCCGATACACACAGATAGAGAAATTAAGGCCAACAGACCAGATATAGTTGTCAGAGATCATGAAGAAAAAAAAATGCTTTCTAATTGATGTATCAATACCGGCAGATGACAACGTGTCTCTAAAAGAAATGGAAGAACTTTCAAAATACAAAGACCTGGAAATAGAGGTAACCAGAATGTGGAATCTAAAAACAGAAACAATTCCTATCACAGTAGGTGCATTAGGCATGATAAAAATATATTCAGACAAATACATAACAAAAACACCAGGACTTAAA
Source organism: Octopus sinensis (assembly GCF_006345805.1). Taxonomy (NCBI): domain Eukaryota; kingdom Metazoa; phylum Mollusca; class Cephalopoda; order Octopoda; family Octopodidae; genus Octopus; species Octopus sinensis. The sequence continues at coordinate 51,799,568 of NC_043005.1, read as the reverse complement.
AACACATATAACATACAGAAAATTGCACTACTAGGCACTGCACACATCCTACGCAGAACACTTTCCATACAATAACCATCAGAGCATCACAACAAATCACAACACATACCCAAGGCACACAGAGCTGCGCTCGGTAGTGAAGTGAAAGCACGCTATAAAAATAAAACTACTGAATAATAATAATAATAACGGTTTCAAATTTTGCCACCAGGCCAGCAATTTCGGGAAGGGGATAAGGCAATTACATCAACCCCAGTGCTCAACTGATTCTTATTTGATCGACCACGAAAGGATACAAGGCAAGCCAGACATCAGTAGACGGACGAAATGACGCTAAACATTTCGCCCGATCTGCTAACGATTCTGCCAGATCGCCGTCTTCGTAATAATATTAACAATAATAATAATTATAATAATAATAATAATAATAATAATAATAATAATAATATAATAATAATAATAATAATAATGATAATAATAATAATCCTTTCTACTATAAGCACAAGGCCTGAAATTTGGGGGAAGAGGATAGTCGATTACATCGACCCTAGTACTGAACTGCTACTTGATTTATTGACCCCTAAAGAATGAAAGGTAAAATCGACCTTGGCGGAATTTGAACTCAGAACGTAGCGACGGCCAAAATAACTATTTCTTTAACACCCACAAGGGGCTAAACACAGAGAGGACATACAAGGACAGACAAACGGATTAAGTCGATTATATCAACCCCTGTGCGTAACTGGTACTTATTTAAAGATGAAAGGCAAAGTCGACCTCGGCGGAAATTGAACTCAGAACGTAACGGCAGACGAAATACCGCTAAGCGTTTCGCCCGGCGTGCTAACGTTCCTGCCAGCTTGCCGCATTATATTATTATCATTGCTTTTGCACAGTTTCTTACGCTGGAGATGTATTACAGTGTCAGCTGTTCACTACCAGTGAACTAATGTAACACCTTTTGGAGTATTCGAGCGGTTCCAGCAGTGTTGTTTTCTGTAAGTGCTCCACCCTTATTGCAGCTCCTATTTGTTCCACGTACTTTTCGAGATTTTTGCTCACTGTTACCAGGGCTTCGACAATTATTGGTATTACTACTACCTTTTTTCATCGGCCACAACTGCTTATTATTATTATTATTATTATTATTTTCATTGTGATTATTATCATTATTATTATTATTATTATTATTATTATTATTATTATTATTATTATATTATTTATTATTAATTATTAATTATTATATTATTATTCAGTAGTTTTATTTTATAGCGTGCTTTCACTTCACTACCGAGCGCAGCTCTGTGTGCCTTGGGTATGTGCTGTGATTTGTTGTGATGCTCTGAGGTTATCGTATGGAAAGTGTTCTGCGTAGGATGTGTGCAGTGCCTAGTAGTGCAATTTTCTGTATGTTATATGTGTTTGTAAGTCCTGGTGTTTTTGTTATGTATTTGTCTGAATATTTTTTTATCATGCCTAATGCACCTACTATGATAGGAATTGTTTCTGTTTTCAGATTCCACATTCTGGTTACCTCTATTTCCAGGTCTTTGTATTTTGAAAGTTTCTCCATTTCTTTTAGAGACACTTTGTCATCTGCTGGTATTGATACATCAATTAGAAAGCATTTTTTTCTTCATGATCTCTGACAACTATATCTGGTCTGTTGGCCTTTATTTCTCTATCTGTGTGTATCGGCATATCCCAGAGTATGGTTGCTTTCTCGTTTTCTGTGACCTTTTCTGGTGTGTGCCTGTGCCATCTTTTTTCTCTTGTTATTCCATAATGTTGGCATAGCTTCCAGTGTATGTAAGTCCCAACTTTGTCATGTCTGTGAATATATTCCTTCTTAGCCAGGACTGGGCAGCCAGAGATAATATGATTTATTGTTTCTTGTCCATCTCCACATATTCTGCAGTTACTTGTTATATTTCTTTTCATTATATGTTTTTGGTAATTTCTGGTGGGGAGGCTTTGGTCTTGTGCTGCAGTTAAAAATCCTTCTGTCTCTGCTTTGAGTCCTGAGCTTCTCAACCATTGCTGGGATTTTTCTTTGTCTATTTCTTTTGCGTTTAGTTTAGTCCAGTATTTACCATGAAGGGGCTTTTCTTGCCATCGTTTTATCATGGTTCTTTGCTGTTCTAGTTTTAATTTGGATTTCATTTGTTTTATAGCTTTTGTTGTTTTATTCTCTTCTTCTTCTTCTTCTTATCTTTTCTTCTTCTTATTTCTTCTTCTCTTCTTCTTTTCTTCTTCTTTTCTTCTTCTTCTTCTTCTTCTTCTCTTCTTCATATTGTTAGGTGGTATGATTTCTTATTGTATTTTCAGCTTCCTTAAATACTGAGAACAGTTTTTTGTTTTGCTCTTGTTTTGCCGCTATTTCTATCAGTTTTCCTTCCTTCTGAAGTAGATATGTTTTCAGTCCTCTGGTGGTTACTTTATAATAGTTTTCCAGCTGTATAAGGCCTCTACCACCTTCTATACGTTGTATATATATTCTTTCTTTGTCAGATTTTGGGTGATGCATCCTAGATCCTGTCATTATTTTTCTTGTTTTCCTTTCTATTTTGGTCAGTTCATTTAGTGTCCAGTTAAGGATATTGTAGCTGTAACTGGGACAGGTAAAGTGTTAATACCTATTATCTTGGTTTTAGCATTGAGCTCTGTTTTTAGTATTGATCTAACTCGTCTATAATATTCTTTTTTTATTTTCTCTTTCATTTGTGTGTGTTGTGGTCCTTATCTAGTTCATGGATTCTAAGTATTTGTAAGTTCGCTCTGGTCTAATTCTTTTATTTCATTGGTTTTATCTAGTGTGATGTTGCTACTCTTAACTAGTTTTCCTCTTTTCAGGGTTACTTTGACGCATTTTTCTAATCCAAATTTCATATCTATTTCTTTTGTAAATCCATGAACTGTCTTTAATAGTGTTTCCAGCTGTTTGTTATTTGCAGCGTATAGTTTTAGGTCATCCATATATAAAAGGTGGCTGATCGTTTTGCCGTAACATTTATATCCGCATACAGTTCTATTTAGCATATCAGATAGAGGTGACAGTGCCAAGCAGAAATGGAGAGGAGAGAGCGTGTCTCCCTGGAATATTCCTCTTCTAATGGGGATGGCTTATTATTATTATTATTATTATTATTATTATTATTATTATTATTATTATTATTATTATCATTATTATTATTATAAAAGTTTTACAATGGAAATTGTGCCAGAAACGGAGAGTGAAGCTGGAAAGACATGGTACATTCATGGAGTCGAAAGTGTACTGAAGTCGAAGAAATGTAAGTTTCTGTGAATACCCTGGAATGTGCTCGATAAGTAAGAGGTGTTACCTTAGTTTTCTGTAAGTGAACAGCTGACGCCGTAGTACATCTCCAGCATTAGAAACTGTGCAAAAAAAAGAACGGTGATAGTGGTGGTGGTGGTGGTGGCGATGGTGGTGGTGGCGGTGGCGGTGGTGTTGGTTGTGGTTGTGGTGGTGGTGGTGGTGGTGGTAATGATGATGAGGAGGAGGAGGACGAGGACGAGGAGGAGGAGGAATGGATTCAATGAATAAGTAGTGAGTCATACAAAATGATGTGCGATATTTCTTGCGGTGAAACTGCATAGTTTACTGTTTCGGGCGTTCGATTTATGGTTATCAACTCATGGGCTCAATTTCTGTGATGGGCAGTGTGCCTGTTGTGTCCTTGAGCAAGATCTTCATTTCACGCTGCTCTATCTACCAAGCTGCAATGTGTTCAGACGGGTGCTGTCGTAGCTTTCTTCCCACAACTCACACAACCTGGATATTCCACTGAGTCAAGGGTGAAATTATTAGCAGGCTAGTAATTTGGGGGAAGAGGCTAGTCGATTACATCAACCTCAATACCCAGCTAATACTTATTTTATCGACCCTGAAATGATGAAAGATAAAATAGATCTCAGCCGAATTTGAACTCAGAACATAAAGACGGACGAGACCTGTCGAAGCATTTTGTCCAGTACGTTAATGACTCTGCCAGCACGCCGCCTAAATGCCATTCCAATAATAATAACAGCAATAATAATTAGAATAACTGCACATGTAGTGAAGACGGCATTCAGCGAAACAGGTGAAAAGGGAAAGAGAAAGTGCCATGCTTCCGGCTGTAGTTTCATTGCTATTCATGATGCCTTGTATTATGTTTGGAGATATTTTAATCAACGAATGATCAAATCAATCTAGCCGCAAATAAATACCAACAGAGGATGATTGCATTCATCGCGATACGAAGCAATAATGATGTTTCAGAGAATTTCATTTATATTTAGCACAGAGTTAAAAGCATGCGTTGCGTGTAGGTCTGAACAGATCTATAAGCAGCGGCAAAGTAACATGTTCTAAACGTCCACATGAAGACGATTGGGTTAAATGAACTCTTCCTTTCCTCGGTGGTTCATACGGAGCACGTAAGCTTGTATATTCGAATTGAGAATGAAAACAAAATTTCATTTGGTGATGACAGTACGTACAGATTACAGTTTGTTGCATGCGTCTAATGAATGTTGGTAAAAGAAGACAGATAATTAGATTTAGGGTGTGGAGATTAGACAGGCATAAAGACAGATAGAAACAAGGAGAGAGAGAGAGAGAGAGAGAGAGAGTGAGAGAGATAAGAAGCGAAAGTGACATAAAGAAAGAAAGAGAGATTTGAGTCCTGTATAATTTTCAGTAGAAGCTTAATTGCAATGATATAAATTATATGAAAGATATAAAAATACGCACTTATATAAAACACATACACACAAGCATATACATGTATACATAGATAAACACAAACATATAATATATACATATTCATGCCTATTATAAATGTATGTGAGTGTGTATGTGTGTGTATGTATGTTTATATATTCTCATGTAATTTCGGTACAAATGCATACACACGAAGCGATACACACAATGCATTCGATAAAGCGGGACGTAGATACTCTTAATAAAGGCAGGACACAGACAGATAGATAGCTAGTAGATAGATAGATAGATAGATAGATAGATAGATAGATAGATAGATAGATAGATAGATAGATAGACAGATAGATAGATAGATAGATAGATAGATAGATAGATAGATAGATAGATAGATAGATAGATAGATATAGATAGATAGATAGATAGACATAAAACAGACAGACAGAAGATAGATAGATAGATAGATAGATAGATAGATAGATAGATAGATAGATAGATAGATAGATAGATAGATAGATAGATAGATAGATAGATAGATAGATATTCGGTTAGTAGGTGAAAACTAAATTGTATATCTGCGTGACTAATTTCTAAATGAATCTTCATTATAGGCTGAATAATACTACAGATATTACGACAAAAACTGGAAATATAATACACACTCCAATGTCGTTGTGTGGCAAGTGGCTTGCTTACAAACCACGTAGTCACGGGTTCACTCCCACTGCGTGGTACTTTGGGCAAGTGTCATCGACTAAAGCCTTGTGAGTGGATTTGGTAGACGGAAACTGAAAGAAGCCCGTCGTATATATATATATATATATATATCTATATATATATATATATATACACGTTTGTGTGTCTGTGTTTGTCCCCCACCATCGCTTGACAACCTATGTTGGTGTGTTTACGTACCCCGTAACTTAGCGGTTCGGCAAAAGAGACCCATAGAAAGTACAAGGGTTACAAAGAATAAGTCCTGGGGTCGATTTGTTCGACTAAGGTGGTGCTCCAGCATGGCCGCAATCAAACTACTGAAAGAAATAAGAGAATAAAAATAAATCATATAGTGCCTCTAATATATATATATATATATATATATATATATATATATATATATATATATAACTTGGAGTAGCGTGCTTATTGTGATAAATTATATGGTTGTGGACAATGTGTCTAGTTTCGGGATATTTGGCATTAGAAATTTTTTTGTTTTCCCTTATTTTTAAGTTGTTTATAAATTTAACCTTTAAAGGGTTTTTTTAATATGATGGTCAATATTCGAAAAAATAATATATATCTATATATATATATATTATATATATATATATATATATATATATATATATATATATATATATATATATATATATATATATATATATATATATATATATATATATATATATATATATATATATATATATATATATTATATATATATCTATATATATATATATATATATATATATATCGCGGAGGCAACATTGCCTAGTGGTCAAAGCAGCGGACTCGCGGTCGAGGGATGACGGGTTCGAATCTCAGACCAAGCGATGTCTGTTTGTATGAGCGAAACAATTAGCTCAACGCGGCTCCGACAGAAGATAATGATAGGCAGACAGACAGACTGATGATAAAATTTCTAGTTCGATAAAAAGTTGTATTGTTAGATTGGTATAAAATGATACATAAATATAGAGACTGTCTCTGCAAATCGTTACTCTACATCTAGATATTTTGATAGTACTAACAATAAACACACGCATGTACGCATACGCAAACACACACACTCATACATATATACATACGCACACACACACACACACACACACACATATATATATATATATATACATACGTACACACACACGCGCGCACATATATATATATATACATACGTACACACACACGCGCGCACATATATATATATATCGGTAACCACCATTTTGAGAGGGGATTTCTCATCAACGTATCACTATGCTCGGCTAACATGTGCCCCGGGAACATAAGATGTTGCTTATAATGTTCGTTTCGTTTGTTGTTTTCTAATCTCTTCAATGGCTGTATTTGGATTTGGCCAATCTATTATTCGCCATTTTACTATGAGATATATGTGCTTGCGCGCGTGTGTGCCTGTGTGTGTGTGCGTGTGTGTGTGTGTGTGTGTGTGTGTGTGTGAGTGTGTGTGTGTGTGTGTGTGTGTGTGTGTGTGTGTGTGTGTGTGTGTGCTTTCTGCTTTTATGTATTTCGTATATTATTTGGTGTAACGTTAATGCTTCCAATTTTACTAGATTTCAAGAGGAGACCGCCTGTCCTTGTATTTCTTTCATTTTATTTTTTCTCTTTTATATATATATAGTTTCTTTCTTATTGGTGGTTTTATTTATTGTTAATGTTGTTGGTGCAGATGTTTTTGTTGTTGTTTTTCTTCTTTTTAATTATTCCTATGGCGTGTAGTGATTTCGTTAAATTGCTTCATTCTTCGAAAAAGTAATGTTATGTATTTTAGTCGCTTAACTCGGAGGTGAGAAATTTGTTACTTCGTTGTTACCAATTATGATGCTTATGATGATGATGATGATGATGATGATGATGATGATGATCATGGTGATGATGGTGATGTAGTTTATTTTTGTTTCAGCCGCCGCTGCTATAATCGCGTTCTTGTTATCATTGCTATTAGCCTTTTTATTTATTGTCTTACTTGAATAGCCTAATTCTTACCAAAATTGGTTCTGTCTTCGCTCCTCTCAATATCTTATTTACTTCTATCCCCAGGTCTTTGTACTTTGATACCGTTTCAATCACCCTAGAAGCAAGCACTCTACTCACTTTCTTTATCTAACTTGTATAGTCAAAGGATTTGTACAAACTGAGAATAAATGTGCGTGCATAAATACATACATACATACAAATATATATATATATCTATATATATATATATATATATATATATATATATATATATATATATATATATATATATATATATATATATATATATATATATATATATACATATATATATGTGGGCTTAGCCGTGTGGTTACTTCGTTAAATTGAACTCTCGTTGAACAATATATATATACCTACATACATACATACACACATACATATATATATACATACATACATACATACATACATACATACATACATACATACATACATACATACATGTTAACATATATGTGTAAATGTCTGTATGTGAGTATTGTCTTAATTCTCTATGCTTACAGCTAATTGGAACATTTGCATTCTGATATCCTAATATTCATCTCTTGTGGCTATATAAAACCTATTTCTGTAAAGAATGAGTATACTAGTCGATTAAATTGACTCTAGTATACCGTATGGTTATCAGATAGCTCACGTGTGCAAAAGTTTGAATAACCCACCGATTGTTGCCAGTTCGTTTCGTGCCCTGTTATGGACAACGCTAGGTTGAAGAGTGACATATATCTTAGTTCAGATAAATAATGTCAGTTCTAAGAAAATAGCGAGTGATTTGGTCTGTACACATGATCTCAGTTTCTTTCTTGTGAAAAGCTACCTACGTTCAAAGCAGTAGGAAGTTGTATCTCTCATCCTCTCATGACTGCTATGAAGTACAGAAAAAAAGTGTAGCAATCGCCTATAGATTGCAATTTTGTTTGGTCCCACTACGGGGAGCTTTGGAGACAGTTGTTCTACTGTAGATTGACCCGTACATTACAAGTGAAATTCGTAAGAGGGGAATTTTGCGAAAGATTATTTCATATGTATCTCTTTATACCTAAGAATGCCACGCACCATCCAGACAGGGAATCAAACCTATGACCTTACGCTAGTAAGTCCAACACCAAAAACTAGAATATGTGCCTTCAGAGTAAAACTACGAATACGAAAAATGCATGCGCATTTAAGGTTTGTTCTACATGTTAAACTACTAATATCACCTACTAAACCACTAGTATTTTGCTACGGCGATAATATATCAAGTGGATGCCATTGCCATGAAACCAAACTTTAAGGCGGTTGAAAAACACTACATAGGCATAAGGGATGGTTATTTCAAACAACGATTCTTCAATTATACCTACTCTTTACTACATATAGAACAGAAGAATTTTACCACAATGTCCAGTACATCTGACGTTTGAGAAAAAGCGTTAATAATTTTAACATTAGCCGGAAGCTCCCCTGAGAGAAGTAAATTTCATAATATACATGAACGAAATTTAGAAGAGTCATATGCTTAAAACAATTACTATAATTTTACTAATCACCTAACTGAAAATTCTGAATTATTGAAATGAATAACCATCACCTGAACGAACACTTCCATACCCAGATTTCAGTCCGCTCGTCAAACTATGCTATTTACCTTCAAACATAACATTGCCAATATTTTCCTGCTATCTCTGATCACTTTATAAGCACTGCATATATTGCTAGGGCTTGAGTATAGATATCTGTATGAATGCAAACAAGCATGATTCTGCATTTTCATATTTTCTTAGTCAATATCATGAAAAACATTCATTTTACGGCTTCTTGAATTATTTAAAACATTTTCTCCTCACATTTATTTTCATACAAATTTTAGTCATATAGTAGTTCCACTTATTCGCTTTCTTTCCCGCTTATATATTTCCCTTTTCCTTTTTCTTTCTTTTTGCTCTATTTTCGTTTCTTCACTTTCCTATTAGATACGTTTATCTGTCAATTTATTTATCTTCAATAAACATTAAATAGCCACAACTCTTATATGGAGTACATGAGTTATATCATTTATCCTACGGTACACAAAAGACTCGGCATATATCTCCAATTTCTAACATCATTAAATAAACTATCCTCTTGAAATTGTTTGATCAATTAATTGCTTGGGCATCTAAAAGTATATATATATATATATATATATATATATATATATCTGTTGGTATGAGTGTGTGTGTGTGTGCGTGTGTGTGTCTGTGTGTGTGTGTGCGTTCGTGTGTAAACGTTATGCGGAATCTATGCATATGAATAAGTTTGCACCGATGCTATTCGATTAATGAATCATATGGAGTTCAAAATAAATAAATACACATTTACTTATATATACACAGTATTTATACACACCAATATTCCACGTGTTAAGGTAATCTCTGCAGATTTTCTATAGAAATTGTAACTACCACTAATTTTGTTACGACGTTTCGTATCCGAGACGTATCTCAAGAATGACATCGAAGATGAAAAATGGGTAATAGGCATAATACCCTATTTCAGCAGTTTTTACTCCTTCATCAGCACTACATCCAAACCATTAAGCATCCACGAGCTTACTGCTTAAACAGCCACTAAATACAACGGTATAACGTTATTAGATATACCAATTTTACATATCAAACGCATTCCTAGAAACTTGTACGTAAATGTTAATGACCTGAAGGGACGCTGTAATTCGTTATGTCACCATAATCTACTACGATATATATTAAGCGCTTTTCTATGCCAATACTGTGTTCTACTGTGTTATCAGTGCTATTATATTACTTTAACTTTAGCAAGTGATGTAATAGCACCGCTAACACAGTAAATCTCAGTAGTGACTTATAAATGTTTAATATAATCTACGGTATATTATGGTGGCATAACGATAAAGGAAGTCTCTACAGGTCAGCGGTTCGGCCTAAGAGACCGATGGAGTAAGTACTAGGCTTACAAACCATAAGTCATTTAATGCGATGCTCCAGCATGGCCACAGTCAAATGACTGAAACAAGTAAAAGAATGAAACAATATGAGAATTTATATATGTAGCTTCTTGTGCTATATATATATATATATATAACTATGCCATACTGCGAAAGACAGAAGGGAAAGGAGCCATGGTGGAGTTGCTGTATACATCCGAGATGACCTCACACCCCAGGTCTTAATGACATACTCAAATTCGGTATGTGACACTTTAATTGTATACATAAGACAACATAATATAGTCATATGCAATACATATTGCCCACCGGATGCCCCAAATCACAAAGGCAAGTTTGAAGATTGCCTCACAAGAATTAAAGAAATCCTCATGAATCTGGAACATCACGTGACCATATTTCTTATGGGTGATTTCAACTTCCCCAACGTCAAATGGCCCGAATGTCACATACTCTCAGGAATGAATCATTGCAAGCAAGTACAGGTGGAGTCCCTGCTCAACCTCACCAATGTCTTATTCATGGAGCAAGTTGTACTCAAGCCAACTAGGGCGAATAACATTCTGGATCTCTGCTTCACGAACAATATGGACATCATTCATGATGTGAAAGTGACACCGACATCAGTTTCGGATCACAACATAATAGAGCTGTCTATGTTTGGGCCAAAAGTAAACAGAGACATACAGCCAAAAGGAAGCACCCGAAATCTCTCCAATCTGAACTTCCACAAAGCAGATTGGAAATCGATCCAAAAAGAGATCCTCAGAGAGGACTAGCCGGAATGTCTCTCCACACCAGACATTGACATGAAATTAGAATGTTTCATGTCTTCTGTGCAAGCCGTATGCCAGAAATATGTCCCAGAGCATAAGGCCAAAACAAATAGGAGCAAGATTCCAAGAGACAGGAAGATCCTCATGAGATGACGGACGAAGGTTGCAAATCGTCTCAACCAACATTCCAAAAGTAGCGAAACGTCCCGCCTAAAAACAACACTGAAGGAGATCGAAAAAAGGCTGCAACAATCCTATGTGAAGGAGAAAGCAGACAAAGAAGCCTGGGTTATAAAAAATACTAAATCAAACCCAAAGGCCTTCTTTCATTACGCGAAAGAAACAGTCTCAGTGCACTACAAGTTAGGACCCCTCCTCCAAAAAGATGGCTCCCTCACAGACAGTCCAACTAAGATCAGTGAGATGCTGAATGACCAGTTCAAAAGTGTCTTTACCACCCCGTTGGAACACAGACAAGTGAACGAGCCAGTGGACTTCTTTGCCGCCTCACCTATAACCAGCGAGGCGGTTACAATAGAATGTATTGACATTTGCGAAAAAGATGTCCTACTAGCCATAGATGAAGTGGACACAAACTCAGCTGCTGGTCCAGATGGTTTCCCAGCCATCCCCCTCAAAGCGTGTAAGCATGCCCTGGCAAAACCCCTCAAGATTCTCTTCCAGAGCTTTCTTGCGAATAGCAAACTGCCAAGCAAGCTGAAGGAGGGAATAATATGCCCAATACATAAAGGGGGAAGTAGAGCAGATGCCAAAAACTATAGGCCTATCTCTCTGACTTCACACATCAGCAAAGTCATGGAACGGATAGTCAGAAAGAAACTAATCGCATTCCCTGAGGAAAAGAACTTGCTGAGTGATACCCAGCTTGGTTTTCGACCAGGTAGGAACTGCCTGACCCAGCTCTTACAACATTATGACTGGGTGTTGAGGCAGTTACTCAACAAATCAACTGTGGACGTAATCTACCTTGATTTTGCAAAAGCTTTTGACAAGGTGGATCATGGTATGATATGCCACAAACTGCGTGACCTCGGCATAGCTGGAAAACTTGGAGTGTGGTTACATGACTTCCTGAAAGATAGGGGTCAGGCAGTAGTGGTTAATGGAGCCACCTCTATGAACACACAAATAGCGAGCGGTGTTCCACAGGGCACTGTCTTGGGACCACTGTTTTTTAAAGTGGCCCTCTCAGATATGCCCTCAAATGCCCGGATAGCCACTCTGGCCAGCTACGCAGACAATACGAAAGTCTCGCAGAAAATACAGAACCCCAGCGATGTTGCACACCTGCAGCAGGAGTTGGACTCAATCTACAGATGGGCTGAGGATAATAATATGCAGTTTAATGCTGAAAAATTCCAGGCCCTGCGCTACCAGCATCCAAAACTGAATATTAAACTTACAGGATACACCAGTCCACAGGGAATTTCAATCCCAGAGCCTAAGTCTGTGAGGGACCTGGGTATCGACATGAGTGATGATACCTCTTTCCAAGTGCACATTGCCAGGATGGCGACAAAGTGCAGACGACTGGCTGGGTGGATCCTAAGAACATTCAGAACCAGAGATAAGGAAACCATGATGGTCCTCTGGCGGACATTCGTCCTCAGCCGCCTGGATTTCTGCTCACAGCTATGGTCACCCACCAGTGTAAAATTAACAGCGGACCTTGAAGCAATCCAGAGAAGATTCACAAAGAAGATCGTCTCTTTGCAACAGCTCAGCTACTGAGAAAGGTTGAAACAGCTAAGACTTTACTCCCTGGAGAGAAGACGGGAGAGATATGCAGTAATATATGTCTGGAAGATCCTGGAAGAAATTGTGCCAAATTTTGGCATTGCAAGCTACGCCAATGCCAGAAAGGGACGACACTGTATAGTGCCAAAGATCCCAGCAATGCCATCACGCTTCAGGACCAGCTTCTGCAACAGCCTGGGTTTCAAGGGCCCACAGCATTTTTATATTCTCCTAAAGAGTCTGAGGAACATGCACAAAGTAGATGTAGCGGTTTTTAAATCAAAGCTGGACATCTTCCTGTCGAGAGTCCCAGATGAACCTACCTGCAAATGAGAGTAGCTATATCAAACTCCATTCTTCACCAAGTGCCACATATTAGACGAGGTTCTTCGCAATAACAGTGTAGCACAAAACGGCGGTGCATCAGCATGGCCGCAGCTCTGAGCTGAAACCAGAGAAGAAAAAAAAAAAAATATATATATATATATATATATATATATATATACGTGTATATATATATATATAGTTTCTTGTGTCACAAGGCACGTTATAAAAACCTGTCTAGCCACATGTCTTCGTAGCAAGAAACTATCAGTAGTTCTTATCTTTATACAGTGTACATTAAATGATACATATATATATATATATATATATATATATATATATGCATACGCTCATATGCACATCACACAGAGAAACATATACATAAGTATACATGTCAATCTACAATAACATTTTGTCCAGTATTCTGTTGAGTTCTTTGAGCTTGTATGTGGTACCTATTGCTATAACGATCTCTCACATCCTAATAGATAGACAAACAGCTAGACAGACAGGTAGACGGACAAACAGATAGATAGATAGATAGATATGTTTCTTTATTAGCCACACAGGGCTGCACACAGATAGAACAAATTACAAGGTAGAGCTTTTCTTTTGAAAAAAAAAAAAAAAAAAGGAAGGGGGAGTTTCGATCAAAAGGGATCGTAAAAGGAGAGAAAGAGGACAAAAAAAAGGGGGGTTAAAAAAAAAAAAAAGGGGGAGAGGAAAAAAAAAAATTGATCAATAGGGATCGTTATCACAGAAATGGCAATATGAAGTGTAAAGGGAGGACAGGTGAGGTTTACCCGTGGAAAGAAAAGCCTACGGAAAAGACCACGGTAACCTCGGTCAATGAAGTCACATTATATTTCTTTTTTTTTTTTTTTTTTTTTTTGCAAATATGCAACTCTCTGTTTTCGATTTCTGGGTTCATAGGACTATGCTCAAGGTGGCTTCGTCATTCATACGTGCCATTCTTGCTACATTCACCCATCTTTTTTTAAAACATTCGCTAGACAAAACTTGCCTCTCTACTCTCACTTTCCTTTTCAAGTGGTACTTGAAGAAGTTGATGAGAGATTGACCAGAGAGGAAATGTTTTGTCTCCAATCCTTTCAGACGCGTCCACCAGATACATTCCTTCGCCATAGCCACAAGGATGATGAAAATAGCTCTTCCTTCCCGTTTGAAGGAAGGAGGCGTGACAATATTGACGATAGACTCAGCTGATAAACCGACTCGTCCCACACGTGACAGCAGTTGTTCGACACAAGCCCACAGGTCGGAAATTGTTGGACACTGAACGAGTGCGTGCAGAACGGTTTCGTCGCTCTGACCGCATCTCGGGCAGGTCGGCCCCGTGTTTCTCGAGCCGTGTCTGTAGAGCTTATCCCGAACGGGTAGCGCTTCTCGGTAGCACTGCCAGGCCAGGGATCTCTGGAAGTTGTCCATGGGCCCTGGCCCGAAAGTCGTCCCGAACAGGCGGGTCAGGTACTCCTCGTCGACGTCCAGGTTCGCCCCGAGCTCGTCGTCGTACCTCCCCTCCACTAATCCCCTATAGAATGCTTTGGTTGTGTTGAAGTCACTTAAGGTCGACCCAGGACGGCAGAGTTGCTTGAGAGCAACGCGACACTCGCGGTGCCATTCGCCCTTCCTCGGCCTCTTTTTGATCCACGACTGCAGTTCGGTCATGGAGACGAGCTGCGGGAAAGCGTGCCTCACAAACGGCGACCACACCTGTTCACCGTCGTCTACATAGAGCCAGAGATGTCGCAGTCTCAGCGCGTGTCTGCGCATCATCAACCACGGCATGCCCAGCCCTCCTTTTAACGGGTGTTGACAGCAAATGGATCGCCTGACCATCGGGACGCATCCTTTCCACAAGAAGCGAAAGAGGATGCGTTGTAGTTTGGTGATGGTAGGGTCGGGACAAGGTACGACGGTCAGGCGGTAGTAGATGACGGACGCGATGTACGTGTTCGCCACCTCCGCTCGACCTTTTAGGGACAGTTTCCTCTCGGCCCATTGCCGGGCGAGAGTGACCACCCTACTCGTTATCTCGTTCCAGTTCTTCTCCACTTGGAGGTCCGGACCAAACCAGACCACGAGCAACTCAACCGGGCCGTCGGTCCAGCGTCCCACGACGGAGGCGCTGGTGGACGGCATGGGCTTGCTTCTCCAGGTGCCTAGTCGCAAGCCCACTGACTTTTCCCGGTTGATTTTCGCTCCTGTCACCGCTTCGTAGTTTTTCAGTGTCTCGCCGACCAGCTCGATGTGCTCGTGGCTAGACACTATGACGGTGACGTCGTCCGCGTATGCAGACACGCTCGTCCCGCATCCCAATTCTCGCGGGATGCCCCTTAGAGTCGCCAGCTTCCGCAGTAGTGGCTCAAGAGTCAATACGTATAGAAGCGCCGAGAGGGGGCATCCCTGACGGACCGAACGTGCAATGTCGAAAGGTCTCGATAGATGTCCATTTACGCGAATTACCGAACGGATGCCTCTGTACAAGGCAGCTATCCACCGCGGAAGACGGGCCCGAAACCAGCCGCTCTCAGGACTGCCTCCAAGTATCGATGGTCCACCCTATCAAAGGCTTTCGATTGATCCAAGTGATCAGGGCCCCACCCATGCCAGGTTCGTTAACTACCCTGTCTATGATGTAGCGCATCAGATGGAGGTTGTCATGGATGGTCCGGCCTGGCACGGCGCATGTTTGCGCCTTGTCGACCAGTTTCTCGATGACAAGCGCCAACCTCTTGGCTAGCACCTTGGCCAAAATTTTCAAGTCTGCATTAAGCAGAGTGATGGGCCTAAAGTTATCTATTACATTTCCCTTGTTTAGATCTTTCTTCAGCAGTGTTACGGCTCCTCGGCTCACAAAACCAGGAATGCTCCCGTTTTGCTGCCAGTTGCAGTACACCGCCGCCAAGAGATCTCCAAACAAGTCTGGCATACAATTGTAAAGCTCGTAGGGTAGACCATCCAAACCCGGTGATTTGTCCCTCGAGCATTCTGCCATCGCTTCCCGCACTCCCGCCGCCGTGATGGCACCTTCGCAGCACCCTGCCTTTCTTGTCGAGAGTCGTGGTAGGCTATGTAGGTAGGCACTGAAGTCCACCCTACGTTCTTGCCCTCCACTCGTTCCGAACAGTCGGGCAAAATGCTGCTGAAAGGCCTCACACATTTTACTTGGCTCGAGCAATTCGCGCCCCTGTTCATCTACCAGTGACCGAATGGTTGCTTTGTTGCCCTGTTGCGCCTCTGCCACCCGGGCCTCTCTCGCGGCTCCAACACCTTCGTTCCTTAGAGCACGCATCCTAGCTCTGACAGCACATCCTTCGTGTTTGGCGTTGAAGTGTTGGTCGAGGGCCAACCTCGCCGCCAAAACGTCGGATGCGATGCCGCTTCTAATTGCCTCTTCTAGCTTCTTAACTAGCTCACCCTCTACTCTATTTCTATCTATGGCTAGTGCTTTGCTGTACCTAATCGCTTCTGCTCTTACTGCTCTCTTGAGGGCAAACCACCATTTGTTGTTGATGATGGCTCCCGTCAAAGCCCTCTTTACTAGTGTGCTAATCCGGTCTCTGAAAACTTGTCTCGATAGGAAAGACGCGTTTAGTTTCCAGTATCCGGGACCCTGCCTAAGTGTCTTACCTAAGTCTAGCGTACATGTCACAAGTTTGTAATCCGTGTAGCTGACTATGTGGAATTGTGGACATCCTATGCTATCTCTATCTACTGTCCTACACAGTATCCTATCTAGATACGATCTCGACGACCCGATGCGGTTGCTCCATGTCCACGTTGGCGCATTCGGGTGGTCTAGTCGGAACCTGTCAGACAGTTGAAAGCGTCTGAGCAGGTCTCTGAGGCATTTGCATCCCCGTCTATTCCTATCTCTACCCACGTAGTCTACATGCGTGTCCAAGGTAGCATTCCAATCGTTGAAAGAAATCCGCCCGACCTGTTAAGGGCGGTGCGTAAACTGATACGAGTCGAAAAGCGCACCCATTACTGCCGTCGACATCCAGGACGACCAGTCTACCCTCCGGGTCTACGAATATTGTCCTTACATTGAGATCCAGACTCTTGTGAAAAAGTACCGCGGTGCCACTACCGCCCATTCTCGGCAGACAGGGGGAAAAATAAATGTTGAACTGTCCGCCAAACATGGTCTTTAGGGCCCGCGGATTGTGGAGTCTGGTCTCGCTTATGGCTATGATTTCTAACTTATGTGACTTTATGTCATTTAAGAGGTACCCTTGTTTCCAAGGGGACCCCAAGCCACGCGCATTTACACAACCAATCTTGATCATAGTTCTAATGAATTAGAATACAGAGGGTTACTTACTGCTCGAAAGTTTTTGCTTTCTCCTCCGTTGGTTTGTCCTCGAGAAGATCCCAGTACAGTTTCTTTGTGAGATATTTTTGGCATTTACCAACCGCACTGGGGAAAATGCCTTTGAGTGTGTGGTGCAGACTTTTGGAGATGTGTAATATTTTGATGTGGTCTGGTGGTGTTGTGTATGGGTGATTGTTTGTTTTTATGTCATCTTCTGTTATGTTTGTTTTTGATTGGATGTATTCCATCAAATTTGTGTTTTTGGTGTCTATGGCTGTGAGCATGTTTGCTGTATATGTTTTTGTGGTGTTGGTGTGGCTGTTGTTTGCGTTGGGTTTTGAAATGTCTTCGGGAGATGTATTTCCCCCTGCTTTGTTCGTGTTTGCATTTGGTTTGGTTGTGTTTCTGCTCTTTATTTTCCTTCTTTTTGTAGCTATTTGCCATTCCTCACTGGTTTCGTCTTCCGACGAAATTTCTGAGGAATCAGAAGGGGGTAGGGGTATGTTGTGGGCTTCTATGTATGTCTGTGTAAGTGGTTGTGTTGTTGTTTTCGTTGTTGTTGGTTGTTGAGTGTTTGTGTGTGTTGAGTGCGGTATAAGGGATGGGGGATCAGTTTGTGTGTGTTTTCTTTGTTTTTCTGTTCCTTTGGGTTTTGCTGTTGATGGTGTGTTGGTATTTTTTCAGGTGTCGAGTGGTTTTTTGTTGATGACGGATTAGCTTGGTGTGCTTCTCTTGTCGTCTTCTGTGTTGATGGTGGTGGGGGTAGTAGAGCTTTTTTTCCGAAGTGCTTTGGTTGTGGTAGTGGTTGTTGTTGTTGCTCTTGGTGTGCAGTGGTTGGGCACGTCTTTTTCAAGTGTGTTTCGCTTCCACACAAATAGCAGCGTGGTCGCCTGCCCTCTACCACTATATAGAGTTTGTAGCCTCCTGGCAGTTCTATAGCGGTGGGTATCTTCTCTCTTGCTGCTTCATCCAATTGAAGCAGGAATTCGATTGATTTGCCCACATAGTCTTTCTCTCCTAGAACCGCGATTTCCAGGATGTTTGTCTCTGACATTGTCTCTGACATTTCAAAGCAGATGGCAGAGACCAACCATTTGTTTCGACATCAAATGGTATGTTTTTTATTTGGACTTTCGTGACCCTTTTGTTTAAATAGACTGGTATCATTACCAAGTCGTCCGAATGCAGCTCCAATGTGGAAAAACGTTTTGCTAAACTTTCGTTGAGGAAACGTACTTGGACTGTACCAAATTTGTTTCCCCAACTGATATATTCCTTGGAGTCCCATGCAGGACGAAGGCATTATCGATTTTTTCCTGCGGTGCATTTTCTGTTCTTCTTTTTTTTTTGTTTATTACTTTATAAATTATTGTTTTTTTTTGTGTGTTTTCCACGATGTGTTGTGGAATATGAAGGTGCAATTTGTCTCCTTCTTTGGAGAAGAGTGCCTTTGTGCGGTTTATCTCTTGTGTGGTGAATGTTACAATTGTTCTTTTTTGTTTTGTTACGTCCGCAAAATTCGTTTTGAATTTGGCAGTAGAAGTGTTAATTGTGGCAGTGTTAATTGAAGTCATGGTAGTGGTGTTGGTGTTGGCGGTATTAGCAGCAGAAGGCTTGGATGTAGCATTTGACGTCGTAGTAGTGGTGTTGGTGTTGGCGGTGTTGTCTTTGGTAGGCGGCTTTGTGCCAATTTCGTTGTTGTTGTTGGTGGTGATGGTGGTGGTGCTGGCATTCATGTTTTCGTTTGTATTCATTTTTGAAATCCCTTTCTCTGTCCCTTTATCATCAACAAGTGGTGTGGGGAGTGAGGGGAAATCTAAGTTAATGTCTTTGGTCGCGGCGATGGTGAATGCGACGTTAGATTTGTTGTTGTTGTTGTTGGTGGTGGTGATGGTGGTGACAGCGGTGTTCACGCTGCGATGTTAGCAGCTAGTGGTAGCAATAGTGTTTTGCTACCGTTCTGCATGACTGGCGGGCTAGCCACGTGGTTTCTAGTTGCCATTTTCAAAATGAAAAATGGCTAAAAAACCCACGAAAGTTTTGAAGGTTTTTGTAATTTCGCCCATACAGGGGCGGAATTCTACGTGAATAATTCTCAGGTTTTTTAGTGAATGAACTTGCACAACGATTAAAACAAATATTTGACAACAAGGAGTTTTAAACATGTAAAAGTGGCCAACTTACGTGGAGCCGATATGACTAGCGTCCGTCCATTGTGAGAGATAGATAGATAGATAGATAGATAGATAGATAGATAGATAGATAGATAGACAGACAGACAGACAGACAGACAGACAGACAGACAGACAGACAGATAGATAGATAGATAGATAGATAGATAGATAGATAGATAGATAGATAGATAGATAGATAGATAGATAGATAGATAGATAGATAGATTTATTGGCCACACAGGGCTGAACATAGAAGTAACAAAATACAAAGTAGAGCTTTTCATTTTGGGAAGAAAAAGCGAAGAAAAATGTGGGTCGAATTCCGATGAAAAGGGATCGTGAAAAAGAAAGGGAGCCGATCAATAGGGATCGTGTATCACAAAAATGTCATTGTAAAAGGGAAAACAGATTAGGTTTAACCGTGGAAAGAAAATCCTACGGAAAAGACCACGGGAACCTTGGGCAATAATATCATGCAAAAAAAACACATTACAGTTAGTGGCTCTCACCCATCTTTTTTTAATCATTCACTAGATAAAGCTTCCCTCTCTACTCACACCTTCCTCTTCAAGTGATACTTGAAGAAGTTGATGAGAGATTGACCAGAGAGGAAAGTGTTTATCTCTAGACCTTTCAGACGCGTCCACAATACACATTCTTTCGCCATAGCCACAAGTACGAAAAAATGGCTCTTCTTTCTCGATTCAAGGAAGGAGGCGCGCCAATATTCATGATAGACTCGGTTGATAGATAGATAGACAGATAGATAGATAGATAGATAGATATGTTTCTTTATTAGCCACACAGGGCTGCACACAGATAGAACAAATTACAAGGTAGAGCTTTTCTTTTGAAGGTTTAAAAAAAAAAAAAAGGAAGGGGGAGTTTCGATCAAAGGGATCGTAAAAGGAGAGAAAGAGGACAAAAAGAAGGGGGGTTAAAAAAAAAAAAAAAAGGGGGAGAGCAAAAAAAAAATTGATCAATAGGGATCGTTATCACAGAAATGTCAATATGAAGTGTAAGGGGAGGACAGGTGAGGTTTACCCGTGGAAAGAAAAACCTACGGAAAAGACCACGGTAACCTCGGTCAATGAAGTCACATTTTTATTTTTTTTTTTTTTTTTTTTTTTTTTTTGCAAATAAGCAACTCTCTGTTTTCGATTTCTGGTTCATAGGACTATGCTCAAGGTGGCTTCGTCATTCATACGTGCCATTCTTGCTACATTCACCCATCTTTTTTTAAAACATTCGCTAGACAAAACTTGCCTCTCTACTCTCACTTTCTTTTCAAGTGGTACTTGAAGAAGTTGATGAGAGATTGACCAGAGAGGAAAGTGTTTGTCTCCAATCCTTTCAGACGCGTCCACCAGATACATTCTTTCGCCATAGCCACAAGGATGATGAAAATAGCTCTTCCTTCCCGTTTGAAGGAAGGAGGCGTGACAATATTGACGATAGACTCAGCTGATAACCGACTCGTCCCCCACACGTGACAGCAGTTGTTCGACATAAGCCCACAGGTCGGAAATTGTTGGACACTGAAATATATATATATATGTATATATATATATTATGCATCTTTAAATATACATATACAAGTACAAACATACATACATATATATATATTATATATGTATATATGTATATATCTATATATATATATATATTATATAAACTATTTGTACATATATATATATATATATATATATATATATATATCATATATATATATATATAATATTCTTTTATCTTTTACTTGTTTCAGTCATTAGACTGCGGCCATGCTGGGATATCGCCTTGAAGAATTTTACTCGAATGAATTGAGGCCAGTCTCTTTTTTCTTTTTCCTTTTCTTTTAGCCTGGTACTTATTCTGTCTTGCTGAACTGCTGTGTTACAGGACGTAAACACTCCAGGCTATAGCAGAAGACATTTGCCCAAGGTGCCGCGCAGAGGTTTAGAACATGAAACCACGTGGTTGGGAAGCAAGTTTCTTACCATACAGCTACACTTTCACCCAACTCTTAATAAAAACACTGAAAAATTCTTACTACAAATATAGAGTTACAAAGATTTCGATAATATTCCTTTTCATGTATCCTTAACTTTACATTTAACTCAACACATCTCACGTTTTATGTACATAAATTTAGACTTGTTGAACTTCCAGTGCCACTATGATTCCTGTTTCACAAGATATAGAAACTCACACTAACACCCTATTTCTTTTATCATAAACACTTTTGCAATGATTTTACCGTATATGTATACCATCTTTGTTTATCAGTGAACTCCTTAAGTTATGCCTTCTTCCACGTACCCATCTACCAATTTGCATAATATCAATTAACTAATTATATATAAATCTATCCGATTTTCATAAACTTATTAATTATTTTAGCCTTCTCTTCCCTCTTACAGTATTAACTTGCAAAGAGATTTTTTATTGTTACTTTTGACAAACTATATATATATTCTGTATTCAATTGTTATTTAGTTTATATTTGTTTTATTTCATTTCACTTTTTTGTCATATTTATTGTCTTTCTATTCTTTAATTTAATAAGCAACCTTTCTAATTTTATCCTATTTAACTTTATTATCTTATATTTATTTAATTTTATATCCTCAAACATTTTTATCACTACATATCTATATATTTAAGCACCTAACCTAATATCTTCACTATCTCACGTCTCTTTTAGCTCTTCCTTATTATCACTTACTTTAAAATATTGTAAATTTGCTCTCGAGTCATTTTAACAGTGCATTGAAGGAGTTTTTATCATTTTTTAATTCATTCAGTTACTATACTCTTATATATTCTTTTAATATTTAGAGAACAAAATGTTAGTATCTACCTGCGTTTTCGGCGTTAATCTCTTGGTGGGACTTCTTATGTAAACCTTTTGCATCTGCGCATCATTAACTGTAAACATTATTAAATACTATTTTCGCTTTCATGCTTATTCATTTAGTAACTTCTTAATTTGTTTACAAAACCTAAAAAATTCTGAAAACACTTTTGTCTCCGGTTACTTCTGAACTCTCTTCTTTTAATCATCCTTACTCACACATTCATACCCCTTTAGTTACTATTTAACTCTTTTCTCATCTAATATCTTAACCCGACTTATTTTACTTTCAAATCTTCACACTTACCAAACATATAATCAGTTATGTAACAAATATGTTTTTTTTCCTTGAACAGTAACATAGCGCCTTCACTGATTTCCATAACTTTCACTTCAAATAAACAATCTCTTATCTCTGGGTCTTTTTTTTCCAAACTCGTCTTCCCAACAAATTAATTCTTCTTTTCTTTACTCGCCAAAAACAGCCTACATCAATTGTCTGTCAACATTTTTCTCTTCTTTCCTCAATAAAGTTTCCCTAGAATCTATGATGTTGTTTGTCAGTACTTTCACCATATCTTTTACTTGCAGGAAATTGTCCATCTTCATTGCAATGATTTATTAAGCAGTTTCGTATGGGATGAGATAGTTTTCTAAGCTGCAAGCAAGAATTTAAATATTTATGAATCTAAATATATATTCTAATACGACGAACCATGGATTTAGCTTGTCATTATATTTGCAGTTTACTTACCTCTTAATTACTCTCCCTATCCCCATTTTCTTCTCCCTCAATATATATGCATATGCATTAGTATCTCTCTATCAATATATACATATATATATATATATATATATTCTGAGACCCCTTTCGGTCACCACACTGACCATGGGATTGCACCTAGAAAGTTACCCTCCCAGGCACAAGTCCGGGCAAGGTTGTTTATGGAAGACCAGCAGTCGCCCATGCATACCGGCCTCCCCTCTCCACGCTCCCAGTGATATCCAAGGAAAAGGCAAGGGTTGATACAGCTTGGCACCTGTGACGTCGCAACTCATTTCTACAGCTGAGTGAACTGGAGCAACGTGAAATAAAGTGTCTTGCTGAAGAACACAACACGCAACCCGGTCCGGGATTCGAGCTCACAACCTCACGATGATGGACGATACCGTCGAAGACCAGCTATGAGTGTTCAGCTTTTGCCAAACGACCTGCACAAATAATTTGTTTATAGTGATCAGATGTATGTGCCATAAATTAGCTTACTCCCTCCATCAGGTTTACGGAGTACCACGCGTCAGGTAAACTGCCCGAACTACTAGGCCATGCGACCTCGACATATATGTGTGTGTGTGCGCGCGCAATTAAGGTGTTAGAAAACACCAACATTGCTAGAAATAAGAAGTAAAACGATCTAATGCTCTTATTTCTAGCAATAGGTGTTTTCTATGTGTTTTCTAACTCCCTAGTCTTACTTGGTGACATTTGTAATTTTCCTTTTTGACGAAACATTGCAAACTACTCTTCATATTAATTTATTATGTATATAAATAAATATATATGTACATATATATATATACATATATATATACTATATATATATATTATATATATATATATATATAATATATATATATATATATATATAATATATATATATATATATATATATAATATATGTGTGATATATATATGTGTGTGTGTATATAAGAAATTGAAAAAACATTTTATCCCATATTAACATCTAATCTCCTCCATTTATGGAAAATCTGAGTCAATTTGTTGAACTCCGCTTTATAACTTAAATCCTATACTTTATATTTATATACATACTAGCAGCATAGCCCGGCATTGCCCGGGTATGTAAGAGCCCCTAGTAGGCAACGACTAATCCCAATCTAGTCCTTTCCCTCTAGGGAACGAAGGCACATGTGTAGGTTGCAATGTCTTCTCTTCACTCGAATACTTCTGTGTATACGATGTTCCTAGCTGTCCGTTTGGGCGAAAACATGAAAACATCATTGCACCTCCCAACGCGTGAACAGCCCACGTACAGCCCAGAAAATGTGTTGCATATAAAAAGCTTAGATTCTCAACCCCATGTCGAATTTATCGATTTTTTGAGAACTGGGGGAACTTTTCAAAATTTTCGCTGCATTAGTTTTGAATTATGACATTGGGCTATGTGTTTGTCAAGTTTCATCAGAATCGGTTGAAAGCCGCGGTCAGGGTGAGGGTACAACCTGACACACACACAGACACACAGACAGACAAACTGCCGTTTATATATATATATATATAACAATGTGAAGTTGTAAGGTACAGCATATGTGGAAATATATATGAAAAAAGGTTTGAAAATGCAATTTTAAAGATGTTTGTTGACTTGACCGGTTTCACTTTTTTAGAAAAAGATTGTCAAAAGTAAAATGTAAAGTTTTTATAAGCTTTGTTGTGTTAATTACTGGTTGTCACAAAAGTATCAAAATACATATATACGTTCTTTGATAATAATAAGAAAATGTTAAAAACAGTTTACAAGAAAGTATTTAAGAAAATATTCAACAAAAAGTGTTTTTCGTAAATTCTTACATTCCAATTTTTCGTAAATTCTGAAATACATCTCCTTCTGTGTATATATATATACTACCAAACAAACATGATTTTTATTGAACTCTTAATACTTTTTGTTGAATACTTTCTTGTAAACTGTTTTTAACATGTTATTATTATCAAAGAATGTATAACTGCATTTTAATACTTTTGTGATAACCAGTACTTAACACAACAAGGTTTATACAGAGCTTTACATTTTGCTTTTGACAATGTTTTTCTAACCTTCTTTCATATATATTTCCACTCGTGCGGTACCTTACAACTTTGCTTTCATATATATATATATATATATATTTATACTGGAAGCTCTAGCACCCATCTCCATGATCGAATGCTATACTAATCACCATACTGAGGCACGGTGTAGAACTAAATATCCCGCATTCTTCTTTCGCAGTAAGAACCCAATATTGTAACATCTTAGGGATCACAGCCCCGTAATTTTACAATATCTTGTTCAAAGCCTTCAGACATCCATGAAGTGTAAATGTGGGTGCTTTCGAAGATTCTTCGACCAATTTTTATCTGATTTGCCATAAAGATCCACATTACGGCAAAGGAGAGC
>NC_043005.1:51756246-51763746 GCF_006345805.1 Octopus sinensis | reverse complement strand
CACATATATTATATATATATATATATATATATATATATATATATATACTAGCAGTATCGCCCGGCGTTGCTCGGGTTTGTAAGGGAAATAATTATATAAGCATTTTTAGAGATGTAAAGTATAATAGCCATATCAATATGGCTAACCACAAAGGGGAGGGGTGTTACTGTAGCTTTTTACGTTTTGAGATTTAATAATAAATTTTAGAGAGTTACTTCCCTTATATATGTCAAAAATGGATTAAAAATGGGAAAAATTGATGTTAAATTTTTTTTTAATCGTAGACTCATCGTAGACGCGCGCTAATACCCAGACGGTCTCTATATGAATCACGACTATAAGATACCCTGTTTTGGTTAAACTGCACCGCAAAATGTGGGAGTAGTTAGGAATGTAAATCGTAGGAGACAGACACACAACCTCACTGTTATATATAAAGATTTCCTCTATTTACATAATATTGAGGTCTCTTTCTTTCTTTTGTTATCTTACTGTTTTTACCAGTATACATATATATATATATATAATATATATATAGTTACAGAGATGTACTTGCATACCAAGTGACTTGATCTGAGATCGTGTGCTGGAACGAAAACAGTTGCAGCGTTGAAGGTGTTTATAAGCCATTTAAGAAACACACAAAAACCGTTAGATTCACTTCAACATTTAAATTTAATTTGTCAAAATATTTTCGTCGCTTTGAGACCGCGACCTGTTAGCACGATATTTTTGTCAGTGAACAGGTCGCGGTCTCAAAGCGACGAAAATATTTTGGCAAATTAAATTTAAATGTTGAAGTGAATGTAACGGTTTTTGTGTTTCTTAAATGGCTTACAAACACCTTCCACGCTGCAATATATATATACACACATATATATATATATGTATGTATGTATGTATGTATGTATGTATGTGTGTATATGTGTATGCATGTATGTGTGTGTGTGTGCGTGTCTGTGCTTGTGATTGTCCTCCACCACTGCTTGACAACGAATGTTGGTTTGTTTACATCCCTGTCAGCTAGTGGTTTGACAAAGGAAACAGATAGAATAAGTACAATGCTTACAAAAATAAAACTGGAGTTGATTCATTAAACTACAATTCTTCAAGGCATTGCCCCAGCATGGCCACAGACCAATGGCTGGAAAAAGCAGAAGAATAAAAGAATACCTTCTCTGCTTTGGTCTTATGTTCAAGGCATGAGAAAGCTTGAGTTTACATGAGAAGGCCTAACAGACCTGGTAGAAACAGCAGCCAAATCTCCCTCAAATCACACCTTACTGTCTTATGTATGTATATATATATGAGCCAATGAGGGGGACCTCTACATGGTAGCTAGACCTGGTAGAATAGCAGCCAAATTTCCCCCAAATCACACCTTACTGTCTTATCTATGTATATATGTATGTATGAGCCTATGAGGGAGACCCCTACATGGCAGCTAGACATGGTAGAAATAGCAGCCAAATCTCCCTCAAATCACACCTTACTGTCTTATCTTTCTGCTACTTGGATATAGGTGTTATATTCATCGTAAAAAACTTTCCTGTCACACACTCACGCACACGCACACACACACACACGCACCCTCACACACACACACACGCGCACGCACACACACACACACACTCACACACACGCACGTTAGCTTACAATTTTATTTATATATTTGCGTGTCTATGTGTGGAAGGAGGAAGTGGGAGGCAGAGTGAAAGAATCACTCACTACAGTAAGTGAATTACTTTCATTTTATTCGTTGCCCACTGTGTGTGTGCGTTTGCGTGTGGTGTAAACCAGACTAAGAAAAGCATTTGACACACACACCAGAATGTGAGTTTTCTGTAAATTTTGCTTAATTGGAGTTTAAATTTTAAAAACTGGACCTGGCATGACGCGATGCATTGTACTCTTAAAAATGCTAGGTAAATTGTAATTGAAGAAATCCTATATTGTAGATTTGTATAACTCCCAAAGGGAGGCAGATAAAATCTGCCTTTTATAATAAGATATATATATATATATATATATAATAGGTGACAATTAGCCGGCTGCCATAATAAAACTCAGAATATATATATATATATATATATATATATAGATATATATATATATAGATAGATATATATATAATATATATATATAATATATATATATATATATATATATATATATATTATATATATATAAAATAATATGTTGCAATTACTCAATAGTCAAGATAAAACTCTGAGTTTCAGATGCCGAAGTGGAAATCCACGACACCATCTCTTCGGTTATCTGGCCATCTGAAAAACGCTATGAAAAAATACCGTTATATAAAGGGAAATTACTGTTATAATTCTGCTACTTATATAAAATAAGATTAAAATTTCATAGTAAACACGTAAACATGGCTAGTCATACGCTCACATGTGCGCTCGCGGACTCACGTGCGTACTTATACGTCACTATGAAAACGTACACATCTTCACACGCATTTTTCGCCAAATATATACGCATATATATACAAACTCATACACACACACATGCGTACCGAAAAGTTCATACATACGTCTATATACGCACAAGCACAAGAATAACCATGGTTGAAGGTAACAGAAAAAAACATAAGGAAGTATACAAAGCATAAAAACCACGTTCATAAACGGACATGCCCTTATTCACTCATACACACACACGCCCATATATGTACATACCCGCTCATGTTTATATACGCATACACACACACGCATATACAAAAAATGAATATACATATGCCCACACCCTCCAAAAAACCTTAAAAATGGAAAAATACTAAGTAAAAACGCCTATATATATATGCATTCTTATGCCCGCACACACGCACACATCTAAAACTGCTCACTCATACATATTCACAGACGTGTACAAATGAATCTATATACGCGTCTATATAGGCACAGGAAAAAATGCAGGATAGAAATATAATATAGTACATAATATTGAGGTCTCTTTCTTTCTTTTGTTATCTTACCGTTTTTACCAATATATATATATATATATATATATATATATATAATATATAAATAATATATATTTATATGTATATATATATACATATATGTACATACCTACATTTATATATATGTATATATACATGCATATATGTGTACAGGGCATCAAAAAAACGTTGAACAAAATGAGAAACGAAAGTCAGAAATGTGCAGCGGCGTTTCGTAGGGATGCAATTGGCAATAGTTGGATAAGTAGACCGGGTAGGATTAGGGAGAACTGCTTCTTGAGTCTTTTCAAGATGCGTTCCAACGTATTTCGCTCCCGAGAGACCTTGACTCGTGGTGGCCGAAGGGACTCCACGTGTCCAAGGTGTAGACAGGGTCGGAGACAGTATCTCACGTTAGTGGAGTTTGTGGGGCTCTTAAAGGGCCACGACTTGCCAGACACAACAAAATCTATGATCTGGTGGCGAAAGAAGCTGCCGACTATGGTTGGTGTATCACTGTGGAGCCTTGGTACATTGTGGGAGGCTCCACGACTTAGTCTTTAGCCGCTCTGAGAAAGTAGTAGTCGTCGGCGTGACCGTCCAGTAGGAGCAGGGAGATGCCTTGAAATATGCATCTCTTGAGAAAGCGCGCAAGTATCGACCGCTCATACCATTGCTTTTGCAGGAGTTGGATCGGCCAGTAGAAGTGCATGAACTCCCAATCGGTGCTTGTGGTGCCTAGTGCCGACTCGCGAGTGCGGCGCTAGATGCTTTGGGCATTAAGGATAGGCCATTCCAACGACTTCTCAGCAGGACGGCAATGCTACATACATACAGTATACTGAGGAATTAGCTCTCAGCATGGGGATGTTGCGGGCAGGCGTAACAAAAATCATAAATAAGACAATCACCCGGATTGACATACTAGGTGGTTCATATGTTCCCTTGGTGGGACAGTGGGAGTCAAAAAACTCACTTTACACAGCAAACGTATTATACTACAAAAATTAATACCAAAACAAGGCTCGGTCGCACAATTTTTAGGTCATTTTGGGTAGCAATGTTAGAATTTCATTCGAATCTAATCTGTCATTGTACATATTTTTGGTGTCAAAAATTTCAGCATTGTTCATCCCAAAATGACTGAAAAACATGTTTCTAAAGAAGAGTCGTTTGCTTCATATTCGTCGTGCGCCGATTCTACCCATAAGAAAGGAACAAATAATACAATGCGACTGTAGGTCATAACACTCGGGTAACGCCGGGATGCATTGCTAGTATGCATATGTGTGTTTCTGTGTGTATGTCTGTGTTTGTTCCCCCACCGTCACTTGACAACCGATGTTGATGTGTTTATGTCTCCGTTTCCTTAGGGGTTCGGCAAAAGAAAACCGACAGAATATTACTGGGCTTAGAAAGAATAAGTCCTGGGGTCGATTTCTTCGACAAATTTTTTTTTAATGCGGTGCTCCAGCATGGCCGCAGTTAAATGACTGAAACAAGTAAAGGAGTAAAGCTTCCGCTTCGACCTGGTAGAATCATTACTACGCCGGACGAAAGGTTTAGCAGCATTTCCTCCGTTTTTATATTTTGAGTTTAGATGCTTCAGAGATTGACTTTGCCTTGCTTTCTCATGCGAGCCTTTGATTGGTTCATCCAGTTCTTCCCAATCTGAATGCAGAAGAGCGTCTTAGATATCATTGTACAGGCATATATCGTATTCGAGCAGCTTCGTGCGACTGTAGGTAATTAATTCTTGCTTGATTAGGTTTTACGCACATCAGCAAATGTACTATTTGTCGTTCGTAAATATATATACATCATCACGTGATCGAACAGACTATCGGATGTTGCTATACGTCGCTGGTCACAATGCGCTTTGTGTCGTTTTAATTTTCGAATGATGCCACCTCACTGGGTAGGTGAACAGACCAACAATCCTCCTGATCAAAAGCCTACCCTGTCGCAAGTTTACCCATTTACAGATGAGTGAACTGGGGCAACGTGAAATGAAGTATTTCGCTCAAGAACACAAGGCGACATTCGGTCCGGAAATAGAACCTATGATCTAGCCAGCGTGAGTGCAAGACCCTAACCACTAGTTCTCGGGCCTTTGTATATAGATATAGATACATACACACACGCACACACATACACACACATATACTGTATATTATATTATATTATATTAAATTTATATAGTCATATACGTTCTCATAGAAGAAAATCTGATCCAGTATTTGTAGCTGATAAAGCGTAAAGGTATGAAAGCGTGTGCGCCCCAGGATCAAGTAGCGTCATTCATAACCCAGTATGTTTTGAAACATTGTCAATGTGATTTTTCTCGAGGCTATTTGCACAGTGAAAAGTCTTTCCACATTCAAATGTACACAAGCGTCTAGAATATGGCTGTGCATAAAATATGATTATTTTATTCGACGCTATTTCGTGCTACTAGTTTAAATTTTATATTTGAAGCTAGTTTTCTATACATCCGTGAAAAAAAAAAACAAGGTACAAAACCAAAACATTGAATTTTCTCTATAATTTTTTATGCCTTCAGAGAAATACAATTTTGTATAGAATCAAAAAGTCTCTATAGAATATAGTATTTCGCAACTACTACATTGGATAGCAGTTTTATACTTCTAGAAACGCACAAAATCTGTTACGTTCACTTTAAACTTACGTTGCACCATTGCAGCCTGATTTTGCTGCTGTAATTCCACAGAGAACAAGTCGCAGTGGCGCGACGAAAATGTCGGCTCTCAAGATCGCCATTGTCGTCATTGACGTAGTTGTCATCATCATCATCATCGTCATCGTTTAACATCCGTTTTCCATGTTGGCATGGGTTGGACCTTTTGACAGAATCTGGCGAGCCACATATCTGCGTCGAGCTCCAGTCTCGGCTTTGCAATGTTTTCTACGTCTGGATGCCCTTCCTAACGCCAACCACTTTACAGTTTATGATATAGTTGGAAAATGACTTTGATAGTGTTTATGTTCTTTATAGATGGCAATTATGATTTTTCTACAATGTAGTCACTTTAGTCCCAAGATATCGTCTTAGAGCAAGCTAATATCTAATACGTACATATAATATCGGAAACGAAAACATATAAAAATAAACATCTTAGTTCTATTCCAATCTGAAAAAAAGAAAAAGAACAATAAAAACTTTAGCAATGAGAAAAATTCTTGTTTTAGCAACACAATTATTTGTGGCCGTCGTCACAATATATTGACAGCTGGGAAGAATTTAACAGATCAATATCATATTAAACGTGCAATGATCATTCTACCTGTCAAAGTCAACTTAAAGGTAAATGTTTATAAACGAACTTTAGGTTAGTTAAAATATGTTCGTTGCATATATTCACTTCTAAAAGCAAATTTGCTGCAGCTACCGAGGAGAAAAATAATCTCTCTTATGGTAGAAGGTATAAAAACACCGCATTTGCTCAGTGCTTCTCTCTAGCGAATTTCCAAACGCACGTTTCTGGCTCTTTAGCCTTTCTCAATGGGAAATTCCGAAGAGAGATAACCCTGGGCAGATTCGAAAGTGTAGTTTCAACAAAGAGCAAAAAAACAAAAAAAAAAAAACAAACGCATTTGTGACTGTGTCGCGCTAGTGGCTCGCTCGGTCAGAATGAAAATAGCAACGTCAGCGACAAGCATTGATGAGGAATAAACGAAGTTTAGGTTAGTCAAATATGTTTGTGATATTTTAATTTCTAAAGGAAAATTCACTGCAGTTGAAGTGGAGAAAAAAACAGTCTCTCTTACCATAAAAGGTGTAAAAACATTATATCTGCCCAGTGCAGATGTTTATATTTTATACCACTTCTGTCCATATGTATGTCACATTTCTTTTCTGATTGCGTTTCTCTCTTGATATTACAAACATGCAAACAACTGCAAGTGCTGTCAAACGAAGGCTCCGCATATTGGACGCCTGTAGGCTTCAAAGAGACTCAAGAGATGTGCACGATTTTGTAGCCTTCTTCTCGGTGGCTTTACAGCGCACCGACTCCACACAGTGACGTGGATCCCCGCCTCTTATGAATTCAACAACATACAAATCTCGCTGGTAAAAATAATGTTTCTAAAGTGGAGAGAAAAAGTCAAAGGTTTGCTTTGGCCCGGTGGGAGAACGCCTGTTATGTCGGCGTTAGGTGCCGGTTCAAATCGCACAGACGTTCTTGGAGGTTTTTTTATCCTGTCTTAGAGTGGGGTTTTAAACCCAGTGTTTACATGCTGTAACCCAAAGCTTTGTGTGTGATGTGTTTCGAGTCCAATTCTCAAAACAAAATAAAGGTTTATTTCGCGTTCCCTCGAAAGTTTATAGAATTCTTGTGACATCAAGAAGAAGAATTAATTTATCGAGGAGATTGAGTTCCAGCTTCAGTTCCACAAGCAAAATTAGTATTGTCGCCTATTGACGAAAGAATTTCTTTATGAAATTTCAAGACATTAATTCTATTAGCAATACTTGCATATGATAAATAAATAATAATTGATTAATTGATCTATTG
>NC_043005.1:51738746-51751246 GCF_006345805.1 Octopus sinensis | reverse complement strand
TGTGCAGTTTGTTCTATTATGTATCCGTCACTTTATGTTTCTAAATGTTATCACTCCAGATATGTTAGTTAGTTAGTTAGTTAATTTGGCTCAAAAGCAAATAGCAAGGCCATGTAGGGGGACATGGAGTTAAGTACAGGGTGGTGTTCATGTAAAGAGTTCAGGCCACTTGAGGTCCAGGGAGGCTTTGAACAAAGCGGTCGTCGGCATCTTTACCATCTCGTCTGGCAGCTTGTTCCACGGATCCGCAACCCGGACGGAGAAGAAAGCTCCTCTCCTTCGATTGAGATGAAATCGTCGCAGGTAGAGCTTTTCGAATGACCCCGCAGCCGACGCTCCGGAGCAGGAGTGAAGAACAGCTCTTTCGAGAGGTTACAATTTCCGCTTATGATGTTGTGGGCGAGAATGAGATCACTACGGCGGCGGCGTTTTTCAAGAGAATAAAGGTCGAGCGTCCTCAGCCTTTCTTCGTAGGACAAATTTTTGAGACACGAACCATGCGGGTAGCCAGCTTCTGGACTCTTTCGAGATGCTGTATGTCTTTGAGGAGATAAGGAGAAGAGGCTTGAATCCCATACTCCAATATGGGTCTCACCAGCGTGACATAGAGTGGTAGGAATATGGCTGCTGTGAACATTCCGAATGACCGTCGAATCAAGACCAGAATTCCGCGTGCTTTGTTGGCAGCATGGACGCACTGGGCCGAAGGCGAAAAGGAGGAATCCACCAAGATACCTAGATAACTGGTTAGTGAAGTAGAAAGGCGTCTTTCTGTATGCTTGAATGGCATATATAATTATATAATATATATATATATATATATATATATATATATATATATATAATATTGCAAGAATGTTTTCTTTGTGGGGTGGCAGTTTTTCAGAGACCCTAAGCAAGAAAGATATTTGCTGGATATACTAATATGTTTAAAAGGTATATAGTGTTGCAATTTTATACTAAAGAAGAGTTTTCTGCATCACTAATGGTAAGTTTACTTATGGTTTTTACTGGCTATGGAAGCAACAAAGTTGTTTGCTTGCTTTTGTATAAGTTTTTGCTTTCCACATACTGCTAAAAAGACGAATGCATTAAAGTATTTCTGCACTTGAAATGGTGAAATTATCACAACTAACTACGCTTGGAAAGGAATAAAAAATATATGTGCTACATCTTCTAACACTGGTAACCAATCATATCCCGATATACAACTCACTTCATATTTCGATGTGTTTGCGAATATTTTTCCTTGTATATTGTCGCGCATGATATTTTTCCTTCTTCGATTGATTCTTTAAACAATCGGAAAAGTGAAACTTGGAACTTTCGATCAAAGAAACTTTTAGATTGTAATGATTAATAGAATGTTTACTTTATGTATGTAGTGCACATCTTACTACTATTATGAGCGTAAATCCTTGTGTGTATACGTCGGGTGATTGGCTATAATTATTTAACTCTGAGTGTTCAACAATCAGACGAAAAAGAAAATTACAAGGAAGTCACGACATTACGGAGTTTGTCATGAGAAAGAGTCGCGTATAAATTTATAATGCAAAAAGTCACGAAAGTATATCAGTAGAAGCGAAAATTGTTTCAGCATACAGTTGTTTCTGAATACCTACTACCGACGACGCACAAATATACAGAAATCCTGGACGAGTTTCGTCTGCTACTGATACTCCAACGCTTTATGAGACGCTTTCTCACGACGAATGCTGCAGTGTTGTGGCTTATTACAGTATATCCACATAAGGTACATGATATTCTGTGTGTGTGTGTGTGTGTGTGTGACCTATGTTGAAAAACATTTTTAAACCAGCACAATTGTACCTTGCATGTAGAATAGCATTTGGAAAGACGGAGGCGATATTTGAATGTTTGCGCTATATGTTTACCCTGCATACAATGTTTACTCTACATACGATTCTTACCCTACAAACTATATGTTTATCCTACATACGATGTTTACCCTACATTCGATGGCGACTTGTATGCCGGAAAATACGGTAATAACGGCAGTAGCTTTATGATGAGAAAATAAATGTATTAAATATATAAGTAATGTAATAACAGCATTAACTATGTAATAACTAATATAATAAATGTACTAACCGTATAATAACTAAGATAAGGAACTTCCACTTCCACTGAAGATATTACACAAATATTTGCAGCTAGTTGCGTTAAACAGAATATCGGTTTAATTCTACCATCGAAGAATAGGAGCTGCCTCACAGACGGGATTCCATACATTTTTCGTCTACCAAATTTCTCTCACAGACTTTTGGTTGTTGGCGCTTTTGTAAAATCCGATTGAACCTGAAACGATATTGTTTCAAAGCAAAGTTGTTGCCTACGCAGTCAAGTTTGCACTCATGGGCCAACGTATCGAGTTTAACTTCCATACTTCTGATGTCGATAAAATAAATATCAATCAGTTGATGGAATCGATTGCCTTCTGTATATTAACCCAACCTACACAAAAGTTATATTCTTGTATGTGTATATTGACAATATATGAAACTAATATAATAACTACGATTCGATAATTGGTGTTACAATAGGCGGGAAACTCTCTTTCTTCCTAGTATCTTACTTATTGTTATTGGCATTGTTTTTGCTTTTACTGTTGTATTTGTTGCTATTATAGTTTAACCCCATGTCAGTCCTTATCGGCTAGACCTATGATCACATGTGTTCCACTCGTAACAATATAAATTTTATCTGTCTCTAGGACAACATTAGCTAACCTGTCCTCTCTTTAAGACGATAGTAGGAAGCGGTGAAGTGTATATATGGCTGCTGTTTTATGCCAACTAAGAATTGAAAATAAGAGCAGTTTTCTAATGTCTCACTTTAGCTATTCTTCTTACTTTCTATTTTATGCATTACTAAACTTTTCTATATCGAAACCTATATAGAAAACTCCCATAAAACTTTCATAATTCTATAGATTTTCTGTTTTCTCATTCCATTGACTCGTGTGTTTATTCATTCGCAAACAGCAATGTCAGGCAAAAACGAACCAAAATGAAAAAAATTGAAGAAAATATCAGAAAAAAAATATTTGTAAATTTCAATTTTAACATTATAAATTTTGTAAATATACGCTATTGACGAATAGATCCCCTTTATCATAAAAAAAAAAGACAATCGTTTGTTTATAGCTCGAAAAGAAAATCCATATCTGGAAAATATTAACTCCTGCTCTATTGACAATGTGTATATAGCGGTGTTAGCGATGTAGATACCAAGAAATATTATTCATAAGAAAAGAGAACTAATTGATAAAGACCAATAAAGAGAGAGAGAGAGAAAAAAAGTGGTAAACAAAGAATAAAGGTTGAACGAAAAAGAAAGGAAGAGAGAGACAAGGAGAGAGAGAGAGGGGGGAGTGACTGATGAGGTAAATTCATTTTATACGCCTTAAAACGAATATTAATACTTATTTTGTAAACCAAAACGTTAAAGCTGGGTTTAAAATGTCAACTAAATCTCAAAAATCAAACCACTTTCTGTCGACGTTTTAAAAAATAAAATGCACATTAGCTAAGGTCGTTATAAATACTCTGAAAAGACAGGTTGGTTGAGAACAGAACACCTTTAACCACGGGGTTCTCGGTCAGATCTGATGTGTGGTTAAACAATAGCGCTGACAACATCAATGATAAGCGACAAAGTGTTTCCCTCCTGTCCCTTTAAAATCAAGAAGCAAAGCAGCTAGTTGAAAAATCTCTATAACAGATGTAGGTAATAACGATACTAAAAAGTAATGTTTACTGCCACTTCAGCGTGGCTGTTCCATACAGAACTATTACTAAACTTTAATCCCAGAAAAATAATTTTCCCAGGTGGTTAACGACACACAACCTTACTAGCAACATACATTGCGAGTAAGGGAACGAACCAGTCGACCAGAACTAGTTACAGGGTCTTATCTTTTCTCAATAGTGGACACTTGCCTGCTAGAATTGGCAATCATTCGTCCCTACTCGCAATATATAAACAAACAAGTGACAATCAGCCGCTGATCTTGCAAGAAGCAAAGTAGTTTAGTTCTAAAATCTCAGGTGGTAAAGAAACTTATCCTTGTTTACCAAAGACTACGAGTAAAGTATAACAGCTTCATAATTAAATGAAAATGGGTTTGTCCTAGTGTAAAAACTCAGATTTTAATTAATCGGCAGATTAATAGCTAACCACAATGATCCAATTATCATGTTATTGTTTATTTAATAATTACTTAATTGATTAGACTGGTGCTTAATTTATCGACCCCGAAAGGATGAAAGACAACGTCGACCTCGGCGGAATTTGAACACAGAATGTAACAACAGACGAAATACCGCTATGCACTTTGCCCGGCGTGCTAACGATTCTGCCAGCTGACCGCGTTTACAACAACAACAACAGCAATAATAAAAATAGTAATAATAATAATAATTATATTATTATTATTATTATTTATTATTATTATTAGTAGTAGTAGTAGTAGTAGTAGTAGTAGTAGTAGTAGTAGTAGTAGTAGTAGTAGTAGTAGTAGTGGTGTTATTGTTATTGCTATGTAGAATAGAGAATAGTAGGCGGCGGCAATGGTGGATTCATTATTGTCGTGAGCATCATCATCATTATCAGCATCTTGTACATGACAGCCGTAGCCAGGTGTTTTCAACGGATGAACTTCGGAAGTGACCTATACTAAATCTATATCTGTGATCGTATATACATATATATATATATATATATATATATAATTTCAACAATTCATTAGAAATAGCTGAAGAAATTTCTTTAGCTGCTATTTCTAATGAGTTCAGTATGTGGCAAAGTAATTTATTTTACTAAGCCCTTATATATAATGTAATATATATATATATATATATATATATTATATATATATATATATTATATATATATATATATATATATTTTTATATATATATATATATATATAATATATATATATATATATATATATATATATGTATACATATATATATATACATGCATACACACATATATATATAAACATATACATACATATATATATATGTACACATATGTGTGTATATGTATATATAATATATATATATATATATATATATGCGTAAATATACGAGACATTTGGACAACCCGAGTGAAACTCTAATTAGTCCAGTTGTGAGTGAAATTTCTAATCAATTTCCTAAATTCCAGAAATATCCTTTCTTAATGAGTCTAACATTTATTGATGTGTTGCTGTTGACAGCAGAGATATCTTAGTTGACAATCAAATTAGCTTTGATTAACAGTTTACATCAAGGAAACAACATCTGTGAAAGAGCGTCTCTCAAAGGTTACTAGTATATCGAAACTATGAGCATTTCTTTTAAACATCAGTAGTCAGATGTTAGGTATTCTAGTTATTGTTGTTTGCTCTTTCTTCTTCACCTTTTGTTTTTCTTCATCGTGATGTTATTTAGACACTACTCAGCTCTTATTTGAGTTGACCTATTATCTTAGACAATGTAGCAAGATTCAAGTCTTAGTATTTAGTTGTATATATATATGTATATAAAAAATGAATCAAAAGTGTTTCCCGAGCCATGGACTTAGAAGGCCAGTTTCCCTGCCTGATTATATATATATATATATATATATATATATATATATATATATTGTCTTCAAAAAAGTTTTTTTCGTTTCATGTTCGTCTCTGTTGCGTTGCATTCTTTCCTTCTGTGGCTGGCCGATTCAGAGCGGATCTCAGAATTAAAAAGCCGAAATCTGCGATGAGGAATCGGTTTCTGACTGAAGAACGAAGGCTTTTAATGGCCCGTCTGTCTCTTATGTTCGTCCCTTCGTGTATTTCACGTTATTTATTTATGTAAAGGTTTATATATATATACTAGCAGCATAGCCCGGCATTGCCCGGGTATGTAAGAGCCCCTGGAACAGACATGATGCTCGCTGTGAATTTTTTAAAAATTCCTGCCAATTTGAGAAAGATATTGTCGAAAATATGTCATCTTGAATTTGAACGCGATTTCCCAAAATGGCATGATTTTATCAATTTTTTCTGATGGTAAGGTATTGCATGGAAAACTAATGTCAGAATTAAGTTTCTTAGGGTAACATTAAGCTTCACCATCAGTTTGGTGAAAATTGATTGCAAGTTGCGAAAACTACAACAGAAAATGTGTTTCAAATAAAAAGCTTAGATTCTCGACCCCCATGTCGAATTTATCGATTTTTTGAGAACTGGGGGAACTTTTCAAAATTTTCGCTGCGTTAGTTTTGAATTATGACATTGGGCTATGTGTGTGTCAAGTTTCATCAGAATCGGTTGAAAGCCATGGTCAAGGTGAGGGTACAACCTGACAGACACACAGACACACAGACAGACAAACTGCCGTTTATATATAGAGAGATTATGATATATTGTTATTGATATCAGGAAA
Organism: Octopus sinensis; assembly: GCF_006345805.1. Classification (NCBI taxonomy): domain Eukaryota; kingdom Metazoa; phylum Mollusca; class Cephalopoda; order Octopoda; family Octopodidae; genus Octopus; species Octopus sinensis. The sequence goes on along the minus strand of NC_043005.1, from coordinate 51,744,803 downwards.
TCAATATTAGAAAATTCTTCAGAAAGATATATACGTGTGTAAAATAATTGTTGCATTAAAAATATAAATATATATAAAAATATATGTAAATATGTATAAGTATAAATACATAATGTATATGACAGTTTAAAAGTATTGAATAAAGTTTTTAAAGCATCTTACGATCGTTTCACAGAAGTGCTGTCCCTACAATGGAATCCTATATTGATACGCATTTATAGACAACTTTTCTGCTCTTCAGAAGTCTTTTTAAAATTTTGAAGTAATACTATAAATGGTGTTTGTTTGAAATATAAATTAATAATTAAAAATTACTGCTTTTGATTTTGATAAGCACACTTTAGTATGAGAGTATTTAAATCTAAATATACTTCCTTGATTAGTTTTCTGTGATAATCCATAATGTTTCTGTGTAAAATCTATTTTACACAGAAACATTATTTGGATTTTACACATAAACATTATGGATTATTTCAGAAGACTAACCAAAGAAGTATAAATGGGGTGGTACAGGTGATGGTGTGTCATGTGTCAGGCTTGTTTGTTGTTGCTTTTGTTCTGGTTTATGTTGTTATAGTGGCTCATTCGTAAATATAATTATGGTTTCTGTTGTGATAGTTCTTACGGTATAAATTTAGACATAATTAAATCGTTAAGAAATTTCTTTCGCAATTATGAGAATTCATGACAGTGTACAGTATACTTTTATTCTTTTATGTGTTTCAGCCCAACGGCTGTGGCCTTGCTGGGGCATCACCAGCGTTATCACCTTTACAATGGCCATTCTTTTCTGATTGACTTTTGGTGAAGGAAAAAGTTCGATATTATTGCACCGTTTTGAGTTTTTTACTGTGGTGTTGGTTTATGTGGGACCTTTGACATCTGGAGGTCAATTTGTTTCTTAAAAACATCTACCTCTACTCTATGTAGAGCTCTCAGATGTTTTGTCAAGGTATTAAATAGCAGTGGGCTCTTGAATCCCAGGCTATTGCAGTACATGGTCCACACTCTAGACGGTATGGCTGGAACATTTGGAACAGAGCAGTGACGTCCAGTTTTCGGACTGGCATAATTCTTGATGTCAAAGTTTGGTGCCAACCCATCCAGGATCTTCCATACATATATCACTAGATATCTCTCCCGTCTTTGCTCGAAGCAGTTGACTCATTGCTCTCTTAGGCTCTCTCAGCAGCTCAGCTGTTCCATTGATGAAATCTTCCTGGTATAGGACTACTGAACCGCCTCAAGCTCCGCTATTAATTTGACACTGTGGGGTCTCTTGGGCAACTGTTATGTAACATAATCGCAATCAGATCTATACCATGTGGATGAAAGGAGCGTGGGGAATAGACTGAAACTATATGGGTACTCGTGTAATTGATTGTAATTTTATACGTGTTAGTTTAGTCACATATTCTCTAAAGCTGATTGGGGGATAAGGCATCAAAATTATATTAAGAGTACACAAATACCGTAAATCCTCGAGTATAATCCGCATTTTCTTTCCAAAATTTAAAGGTCAAAATCCCTAGTGCGTACTATATATGAGGCTAAAAATGAAAGATATTTTCTAAGCGAAGTTCGAGTCCGGCAATGTTTATTCAGACGCATTTTGTGATGTCGGGCGCGAAAATACCTTAAGCTAAGCCTGAAAGCAATGAAGTCATGAAAGAATCACCCATAACTTGCAGTAAGCAACATTTATTAAAATAAAAGTATTCAGAACACAGAATAACATGTAACAAAAACAATTTGCAAACATATTTACATTCCCATATAACAGTTAAGAACATTACCACTATTATATTACGCATGTGCGGAAGTGTTTGTTCGACTAGGTGCTGCTGGCTTAATTACGCACGACTCAAGTTAGAGTAGGGGTGCGTATTATACACAATGTTTACGTTTTTCAGAGGTACAACCCCCTAAAAATCCCCTGCGTATTATACTCAAGGGCGGACTATACTTGAGGATTTACGGTACACGAAATACTCAGCCTGCATATACCTTAATTTAAAGAGTCGGCGATTCAGTTGATCAAACTGAAACCTCCTCGTGAAACTGACGGAGAACCCATCCCAAAACTATTACTTCGTGGTACACCTTGTTCAATGTCTGGTAGTAGTAGTAGTAGTAGTAGTAGTAGTAGTAGTAGTAGTAGTAGTAGTAGTAGTAGCAGCAGCAGCAGCAGCAGTAGTAACTGTTGCTTTTATTGTTGTTTCCAAGTTCCTCTTTTTGCAGCATATACAAGAAACTGCCAATAAGTTCTTGGTTTTTAAGGGCATCGCGAAAGGCTACGTTGGAAGCCCAACCTTCCGAGTTCTTACACGGAGCTTAGAAAAACTGAAGGACCGCTGCAATAAGTGTGTGAATCTAAGAAATGAATATGTTGAGTAAAATCATAATTAACTGATCCTCCTGTATTTTTTAAACAAAAGCCAGGAACTTTTCAGCAACCCCTCGTATATATAATTTAATTAATAAATCGGAGTGGTGTCCTCATCTTGATTGTTGCTTTCGCTACTTTTCGGCTTTGTATGCTCCAATTTTCTTCAGTTGTCTTGTGATTCACCTTAGTACCTTTCCTGAGATCGAACTCAGAACCTTGGATCACTGCACTGCATTAACCCAACACCTTAGGCAAGTTATAGAGTGAAATTTTAAGGCTTATAAATTTCCATTAATATGTTTGGTAAAACCGAAAATCCCTTATGTATGAAGAGATATACGCCCAGCTGTGGACTGCTACTTTCTATCTTTGAAACTTTAAACGTTCGCTTATACGTGTATACTAATGACTATATGTACAAACAGTACTTCCTAAGATGTATAATGATGTCACCTAAATGGATATAGTAAGATCCGCGAAATAGATTTTCAAGGGCCAATAGTTCCCTTCTTAATGCACGCTGCTGCCTGCTAAACGGCGCTGGCAGTGAGTTAGATCTTTCAAATGATTTATCATAATCCTTCTGACTGACGGATGTATTAGTATCCTTTTTTCTTTCTATTTTTTTTCTCTTTTGTTTACTTTCATTTTCGCATTTGTTTCCGAACAGAGTGTAAAGAAAACGTATGATCCGTTATTGATTCTTCTTCCTGATAGCATCTATTTTCACAATGATATCAATTCTGACACGTTATGATATCAAATATAGTTTCAAGGTGCTCTGACTATTTACATTTGCATGTGTGTCTATGTGAGAAATACGTGTGTGTGTGTGTGTGTGTGTGTGTGTGTGTGTGCGTGTGTGTGTGTGTGTGTGAGTGTGTTGGTGTGTATGTGAGTGGGTGCGTAATTTAATCTCCGTGTTTGTATATTTGTGCTTGTGTATGTGTGTATGTGTGTGCGCGTGTGTGTGTACGTAACAAAGCTAATATTTTAAAACTGTCATTTACCTTTGTCAGGACTATTTGCAAAACGTGCGTGAATATGGAATAGACCAAAAGTAATAAAGACTAAATATGCATAAAGAAAAAGAGATAGAAAAGGAAAAGAACATGGTAATTGAAGTTGAAGGAGGAAAGAGACGGGGTAGAAGACGGAGGAGGGGAGGAGCAGGTGGGGAGGAGGAAAGAGTAGTAGTAGTAGTAGTAGTAGTAGTAGTAGTAGACGAACATCATGATGATTATTATTGTCGTTATTATTATTATTATTATTATTATTATTTTATTATTATTATTATTATTATTATCATTATCATCATCATCATCATCATCATCATCATCATCATCATCATCATCATTATTATTATTATTATTATTATTATTGTTATCATCATTATTATCATTATTATTATCATCATCATTATTAAAATAAGAAATGAAGAAGAACAACTACTACTACTACTACTACTACTACTACTACTACTACTACTACTACTACTACTACAGCAAAAACAGCAACAGCAAGCACCAGCAGTAGCAACAACAACAGACAACAAGAGCGAAAGAAAGTTGTTATGAAAACAAAAACAAACAAAAGTGGAAAAACAATCACAGCGATGTCGAGAGAAAAAGAAGAGAAAAAAAGATTGGAACTACAACGGCGTAGAAGAAAATAACACATGAATAAATAAGATAAAACACATAAATATAGAAATCAAACAACTAGCTAATAGACATATATAGATAAATGATCTAAACAGACGTATTTCAAGTTAGATTTGCATAGATACGTGTGAAAACGCATCAAACAGTCCATGCACTAATATATTTCAATAGATTCATACACACGTGTATCTAGTCCCGGAGACTGGTAGAACACGTAGATCTATAATACTAGACACCGGCTATATTGATTTAATCAGGACATTTCGAAGACGTGACGATTCAATCAGAGCAACACCTCGTGTTGGCCGCCATTTTCTGATAGATTCATTTTCGTGATGAAAAAGGAAATTATGTACATATATACATACATACATACATAAATACATACATACATACACACACACACACACACACACACACACACACACACACACACACATATATATATATATATATATATATATATATATGTTATACATGAGTGTATATGATGTTTATATGTGTGTGTATATATTTGTAAACGTCTGTAATGTATTTATTGCGAGATGTGCTTTTGTTTGTTTTGTTTTTTGTCTTTGTTTTGTCTTTTTTTTGCGTGTTAAGTTTGTATTAAATGTATTCGCATACACATATATGTAACGAAAGGAAATCATTTTAATTTCAGTATCGGCGGCCGGCATTGGCCAGCACATCAGCCACCATCTTTAAGAAGATAAAGAGAATGATGTTACATTTTGAGATATTTGGATATTCGCTTCGTAACGTCCACACAAGCAAACGAAATGGAAGCAAAACAATCAAAGCCAAATCGAAAAACAACAACATCAAAAGAACACCAACATCACATACAAAAGTCACAAGAACATTGTTTATAAACGCACAAGCTGATGTTTTATAGGCCAGTCGAAATGAATATTAAGTACTGTCTCAAGTACTGAAGATCAATAATATGAAACGAACGAATAGATAGGAAGAATATGTTTAATATAAAATAAAGGCTGCATGTCAAACGTTCACGAATACGATAATTTTTATCTTAATATATTGTTCTAAGCAATTATCATTAACTGCAGTTGTTATTGTTGTTGTTTCGTATCTCCAGGTCAGCCCTCACGAAAAACATGTTGAAATAAGTTCCAGCAATGACTATCCTTTTCTTTTTTCTCTCAAAGTATTCACACACACATACAAACATGCATACGCGTGCATTTTGACTGCGGCCATGCCGGAGCACAGCCTTGAAGAGTTCAAGTCGAACAAATTGACCCCACGATATCTTAAGGCCTAGTATTTATTCTATCGCTCTTTTTGGTCGCACTGCTGGGTTACGGAGTTATAAACACACCAACATCGGTTATCGCACTGTGATGACGGGGACAAACACAAATAGAAAGACATAGACACATGGAAATAATATATTTATATGTACGACGGGCGTTCTTCAGTTTCTCTCTACTAAATCCACTCACAAGGTTTTGGTTGGCCCAAGGCTGCTACAGTAGAAGACATTTGCAGCTCAGTGGGACTAAACCTGGAACCATGTGGCTGGGAAGCAGGCTTCTTATCGCACAGCCAACCCTGCGCCTATGATATATATTTATATATAAATATATAAATGTGGAAGCGCAATGGCCCGGTGGTTAGGGCAGCGGACTCGCGGTCGTGGGATCGCGGTTTTGATTCCCAGGCTGGGCGTTGTGAGTGTTTATTGAGCGAAAACACCTAAAGCTCCCCGAAGCTCCGGCAGGGGGTGGTCGCGAATCCTGCTGTACTCTTGCACCACAACTGTCTATCACTCTTTCTTCCTGTCTCTGCTGTATCTGTATTTCGAAGGGCCAGCCTTGTCACACTCTGTATCACGCTGAATCTTTTCGGGGGCCAATAAATTAAGTACCAGTGAAACACCGGGGTCGATGAAAGCGAATGGTTCCCTCCCCAAATATTTCAGGTTGTGTGCCTTTAGTAGAAAGAATTATCAATGCGACAGCCTAACAGAATCGTTAG
>NC_043005.1:51723746-51733746 GCF_006345805.1 Octopus sinensis | reverse complement strand
TTAAAAATAAAATTAGCGTGCAGAAATGGAATAGTCCAGATGGATAATAAAAAATTATATTAAAGAAAAGACTATTGTCTATAAAGTATACAATGTAGAGAAAAAAGATATATAATCAGAGGCGGTAAATTCGCCACAATAGAAGCAAGGTTCGAGTCAACGGAGCGTGCAAGGGAGTACTCGACTCGAACTTGCAAAGTGGAAATATTTTATTTTTACCTTTATATCTGGGACGTAGGATGTCCCGGAAAAAACTAAAAATTCCCCCCCCCCCCGAAGTAGACGCAGGCTGGATTGTAGCCACACTTCTATACAAAAGGGAGGACAAGATACAATTGATCGAAGTTACAAGAGACGGGCTAACAATTCCAGTCTGTTATATATTTATCACTAGCGATATCAACGGACCGAGTCGATTGCTTGTTTTTCTGAGTAATAGTTGTTTATTTCTAAAACCTATACTAGTAAAATATAGAATAATGGATATAAAGTATTGAATGGATGGCACTGTGTTAAATTATTTAATTAAGTGCTTAGTTCAGTATTTAATTTAAGGGTAGTAGTAGTTTGAAGAAAAATGTTATGTATGTGAGCACGTGTGTACCGTTGGCGATTTTTTTCCTCTGTCTTCCCTTCTCTGGATCTTTCCTTCTCCTATGTTTCCGAAGAAGAGCTCTGCTCGAAACGTTCAACCTTCCTTCTTTCCTTCTTTCCTGAGCGTCCAATAATGCTATTTTTGTTCCACGTCCTCGCGTTGTTGTGTTTTATTGTGCTTTCATGTCTGGATTAACTATATATATATATATATATATATATATATATATATATACATACATACATGCATGCATACATACATACATACATACATACATACATACATACATACATACATACATACATACATACATACATACATACATCTATATAATTTAACGGTAATCCGTGTACATATAAAGAGGATAACCCGAGCATTTCCAGCTAATAAATTAAATAATTAATTGATTCTGCATTTTGATAATATTCAATTGAGGTCCAAGAGAGGAGGAAATATCAGATGTAAAAGTGTTGAGGAATTACGGAACTAGCATTGGAGTTTGGATTTGGCCATTCAACCATTCATCGACACCTGCGCTAGAAGAAAAACGACCATCTTTGGTTTCAGTCACTAGAACGAAAAAAATATGAATTCCGTAGACGAGGTCAGAACATTACTGGAGAAGTATCTTCCGTGATGCACAAGTGAACTTTCCAATAGAGGCTTTGCAAGTCTACAATTGTAGAAAATGAAGGACAGTATATTTTATATTAAAAAAGAACTTTGTTCATCTTAATTTTGAAAAATAAAAGTATTAAAAAATGCATTTATTTAAGGGATGATCTAATATATAGGTATATATATATATATATGTTAATAAAATAGAACATATGCATATATATAAACATATATGTACGTACCTACCTCTACATGTACATATACACGCATATATGTGTACAGGACACCAAAAAGACGTCGAACACAATAGAGAGACGAAAAAATAGACACAAACCAAGGAACAACAAGCAAAAAAAAGAGATACAGGACAATAAGCACAACGAAAAATCCCCTTCTTCAGTCGCTAAGGTTTCATCTACTAAACGTTTCGAAGGATAAAAGCGAGACGTTATACTTCGAAGAAAACTTCTTCCTGCGAAAAGCAAATCAATTAAAATTCTGAGATCTTTTCGCAGAGGGGTATAAAAAAAAAGCAAGACGGTAACGACAGTACAAACATCATAAAACAGTAAAAAATATATATATAAACAGTGGAAAAATAAATATATAACAGTGAAAGACAGGACAAGGAGAACAAGATAAGAAGGGCTGTTAACGCCAGACGAAAAAAGTATTGCAAACGCTGGATTAAAGTGGACGACGAGAGAGAAAAAATGTGTCGACCAGTAGCCTTAGAAGGCGGGCGAGAAAAGACAGGATAGCAGTTACGACGGAAGTATCGTCGCAGATGGACGACGGGGAGGGGGGAGGAGGAGCAAGAGGAAGAGAGAGAAGAAGGGGAATGGTGCGAGGAGACCATGAAGAATGGTGAAAGGAGAGAGGAGAATGAAGAATGAGAGAGAGAGGAAGAGACAAGTTAAGTGATGGAAAAAGACGAAAAAAGGGAATGGGAGGAGGAAAGAAGAAAGATGCAGAGTCGCGTGAGAGTTAATATCAAGGCTAACTTGATAAACAGAACAATCTTACTTAATAGGGTGCGTGCGTTTAGTCGTATAATATGTAATAAAATAGAACATATGCATATATATAAACATATATGTACGTACCTACCTCTACATGTAATATACACGCATATATGTGTACAGGACACCAAAAAGGACGTCGAACACATAGAGAGACGAAAAACATAGACACAAACCAAGGACAAGACAGCAAAAAAAAAAGAGATACAGGACAATAAGCACAACGAAAAATCCCCTTCTTCAGTCGCTAAGGTTTCATCTACTAAACGTTTCGAAGGATAAAGCGAGACGTATACTTCGAAGAAAAACTTCCTTCCTGCGAAAAGCAAATCAATTAAAATTCTGAGATCTTTTCGCAGAGGGGTAAAAAAAAAGCAAGACGGTAACGACAGTACAAACATATAAACAGTAAAAAATATATATATAAACAGTGGAAAAATTAATATATAACAGTGAAAGAAAGACAGGACAAGGAGAACAAGATAAGAAGGGCTGTTAACGCCAGACGAAAAAAGTATTGCAAACGCTGGATTAAAGTGGACGACGAGAAGAGAAAAAATGTCGACCAGTAGCCTTAGAAGGCGGGCGAGAAAAGACAGGATGATAGCAGTTACGACGGAAGTATCGTCGCAGATGGACGACGGGAATGGGGGAGGAGGAGCAAGAGGAAGAGAGAGAAGAAGGGGAATGGTGCGAGGAGACATGAAGAATGTGTGATGTGAAGGGAGAGAGAGAATGAAGAATGACGAATGAGAGAGAGAGGAGAGACAAGTAAGTGAGGGAAAAAAGACGAAAAATATATACCTATATCTTGGATCATCCCAATATAAATATATATATATATATATATATTAGGCGCAATGGCCCAGTGGTTAGGGCAGCGGACTCTCGATCGTAGAATCGCGGTTTTGATTCCCAGACCGGGCGTTGTGAGTGTTTATTGAGCGAAAACACCTAAAGCTCCACGAAGCTCCGGCAGGGAGTGGTGGTGAACCCTGCTGTATTCTTTCACCACAACTTTCTCTCACTCTTTCTTCCGGTTTCTTTTGTACATGTATTTCAAAGGGCTAGCCTTGTCACACTCTGTGTCATTCTGAATCTCCCCGCGAACTACGTTAAGTTACATGTGTCTGTGGAGTGCTCAGCCACTTACACGTTAATAAATGAGCTGCGACGTCACAGGTGCCAAGCTGTATCGGCCTTTGCCTTTCCCTTGGATGACATCAGTGGCGTGCAGAGAGGAGGCTGATATGCATGGGCGACTGCTGGTCTTCCATAAACAACCTTGCCCGGATTTGCCTCGGAGGGTGTCTTTCTAGGTGCAATCCCATGGTCATTCATGACTGAAGGGGGTCACACAAATATACCTATATATATATATTTCTTTATTGCCCACAGGGTCTAAGCATAGAGGGGACAAACAAGGACAGACAAGGGGATGAAGACGATTATATCGACCCCAGTACGTAACTGGTACTTATTTAATGGACACTGAAAGATGAAAAGCAAAATCGACCTCGGCGAAATTTGAACTCAGACGTAACGGCAGACGAAATACCGCTAGGCATTTCGCCCGGCGTGCTAACGTTTCTGCCAGCTCGCCGCCTTATAGCTATATATATATATGTGTATGTGTATATATGTGTCTATATATATGTGTGTATATATACATGTGTGTGTATATATACACAACCACATTTCTGATACCTCATTTTCCGGCATACAAATCTAATTTTTCACACTAATTTTTGCAGCCCCTAAAAAAAATGCATGTCGACTTATACACCAAGACGAATTTGAAGGACCATAAATTACATGTGAAATGCATTAGGACTTGGAAAGATAGACACATTGTTTGAATATTTACATTACATGTTTACACTTTATATATTACATCGTGTCTTCTATGCCGGAAAATATGGCATTAATCCATTTCCCATAAAACAAGTCAAAAATATAATAAGTCAGAAGAAAAAATAGATGAAAAAATAAACGAATTACACAAAAAAAAAAACAGAACCGCAAGCAAAATTGAAGTCAAATTCCTATTAAGTTTATCTGATTTCCTAATTTGAATTTTTTAAACTTTTCTATTCTGTTTTTTCTGAATCTTGGTTTGTATCTATTATCGGTTATCTGTCTGACTTCATGATATGGTCTGATCTAAAATGTAGTAGTGAGTGCCTCTCTATGCGTATGTACGTAACTGTTTATAATACGTATGTATGTGCTTTAATATGTATGGATGTACGTATGTATGTAGGTAGGTATATATGTAAGTATGTAGATAGCTATGTATGTAGGTATATATTTATGTGTGTGTATGTATATATTATATATATATATGCATGTCTATATATATATATAATATATATATATATAGCATATAAATACTATAGATGTGTGTACGTATATACACACACGCATACATGCATACACACTCACGCACGCACACTAACGCACACACGCAAACATATGCGCGCGCAAACACAAGCATATATACATACATTCATTTGTATATATATATGTATACATATATATGTATATGCGTGTGTATGTATGTATGTATGTATGTATGTGTGTATGTAAGTATGTATGTGTGTATGTATGTATGTAAGTATGTATCTACGTGTATCTCAAAAACAGGTATCACTCAGCTGACTGGAGTAAGAAAAATATTATATATGTATGTATGTATGTATGTATGTATGTATGTATGTATATATATATATATATATATATATATATGTGTGTGTGTGTGTGTGTGTTGTGTGTGCGTGTGTGTGTGTTTGTATGTTTTTGTTTCTATGTATCTATGTTTGCATGTATGTATGTATCTATATACGTACATCTCAAAAATGGGCTCACTGAACGAACTGGGGCAAATATGAAAAATATGTATGTGTGCGCTCGTGTGCATGTGAGTGTGTATGTAAATGTATATATATATACATGCATACGCTTGTGTCTAAATATATATTTATATGTATATATACATATATATGTATATGTGTGTGTGTATATATATATGCACATATACATACATCTGCTATACAACACACACATATATGAATGTGTGTGTATATATATATATATATATACATATATATATATATATACTATATATATATATATATCTATATATATATATCTATATATATATATGTAAACCTAATATATATAGATGCTTATATATATATATAACTATATATATATGCTTATATATATATATACATATACAAATTGATGTATGTATGTGATATGATGTATGTATGGTATGTATGTATTCGTTATTCCTCTATTCCGAGAAAGAAACAAGACGCGGCAAAGTACTTTATAACTATCTCTTCTATACTGAACTGAGATACCTATTGATTTTGAAATTGGTAGACGTATTTTTACCAAAGTAATTCTATGTGAAGGAATCCTATATAGAATATAGAATCAGTGGCATTTGATCATTCCAGGAAGTAGTGACCAGATCATCGGTTATGGCCAGAAGCCACCTACTAATGGACGCCATATATTGCACACATCTGTTCTTAATGTAAAGATATAGTCTTTCCAATCTTGTCTTGCTAAACTGGTTTTCTTCAATCTATATGTTGTGTCATTGTGTCATTTTACATACAGATGGATATCTGTATGCGTATAATTATATATTACTATATATATAGTATATGTGTGTGTGTGTGGTGTGTTGTGTGTGTGTGTGTGTGTGTGTCGTGTGTGTGTGTGTGTGTGTGTAACATGGTTTAATTTAATGTATATATATATTCATGTGGATGTATATGTATGGTAGCTTTTGATCAAGTATATACGTGTGTGTGTGTGTGAGTGTGAGTCTATATAGATATAGATATATGGACATATGTATGTAGGTATGTATGCGTGCGTGCATATATATTTACATAGATGTAGGTACATATATATACATATATATACATACATACGTACATACACATACATAGACATACATAATTAAACTTACAGCTAAAGGTACATATATAATATATAAATGTATTATATATATATATACATTCATACATACATATAGTATTTGTATGCATTCATACGCATTTTATACTTCATTTAAACTTACGCAATCATATTTCTATCTCTCTCTCTATATATATATATATTTGTATATAATATATATATATATATATATATATATATACAAGCATACATACATATAAATATATATGCATGTATTTATGTATGCATGTATGTATGTATGTATGTATGTATGTATGCATGTATGTATTCGTACACACACACACACACACACACACACACACACATAGACAGACAGAAACAAAAAAAGCGAGAAGGAGGGACGACAAACAGAACAGATTGATAGACTGTTGTTTCGAGAAACAGATGAACAGCAACATCATGAAAAGAAACATATCAAAAGACTGAAGAAAGTCAAACCAATAAGAAATGTCATAAGAGTTATCAGTAATTTATAAATTGTTAATAATGATCTTATCTAACTTAATAGATATTCCAGACGAGATTATTCCAACAACATAAACGCCTAAGTAAATTGCTGTATGCACTTAAATATATCTATACCTATCTATCTATATCTATACACACACCACACACACACACACATATATATATATATATATATATATATATATATATATATATATATATAATATAATATATATATATATAAAAAAGGAAATGAAGAAAATATATATAATATATATATATAATATATATATATATATATCATAGAGAGAGAGATAAAGAGAGAGGGATAGACACGCATAGAATGTAATTTCTATATACATATATATATATATATTATTTCAAACAGTTTTAAATATTACGTGTAACTCCAAGTAAATCTATCACATGCTTTCTTCTTCCGTATGTCCACTCTCACTCGTATGTCAGTGGCGTATAGCAGCTGTTGTATTGGGTGTGCTGTCACACCCGATGCCATCAAATTTCAAGCAGGTGTATAACAAAAGTTTTCCATTAAGATTTGTTGTTAAATTCATGTATAAGGTTAATATTTATAAAGTATTTTCTATATTCGTTGGGTGGTTATTAAATAGCTGTCAAATCGTACTCCTTCACGTTGATTCTATTTTATTCAATTACACACACACATACACACACACACACACACACACACACACACACACACACACACATACATATATATATATATGTGTGTGTGTGTGTGTGTGTGTGTGTGTGTGTAGGTCCAAGGAAGGGAAGACGAAGAAAGAAAATCGCCAACGATACACACGCGGCTACATATATACATATACATATGCATACATACATACATACATACACACACCACACACACACACACACACATATATATATATATGTGTTGTGGTGGCGTGTGTGTGTGTGTGTGTGTGTATGTATGTATGCTAATGCCAACATAATATGGATGTCATTAAAGGGACAATGTATATGTGTATATATATATAATATATATATTATATATATATATATAATATATATATCAAAATAGGCAACAGGATATCCAGAGGTGATGCAGTACGACGTTTCAAGCGGCTCCATTTAATTGAACAATACAATCATTACATCAATTAAATGCAGAGCTATCCTCAGCTGCATAAATAAATAAATAGAATTAATTTAATCAATCCGACATATTTGTATAATTTTACTTAAATCCTCTAAGACGATAAGAAGACAGACAGTATATATATATTTATATGAAATTCACTCTTTTCTTGGGTCTGTGGGTCCTCATATATAAAAAAAATTACACTGAGATTGTTACTTACAAACAATAGATTTTTATAATTTTATTAGGAGTAATAATCGAAACAATTGTATGTAATTTATATCTAATATCCATTATATATCGTGTTATTTTATATAATTATAAGAATGTATTATGTTAATAAATTTTAATTTTTGAATTGACAATTTTATATCACCAATTTCTATTCATTTTTATAAATCTCATATATACCTATGTGATTTGTAAGGTTTTCTCTACAAAACTGAGTATTTAAATGTGGATCCAGTGAAAGATTAAATGTTTTCATCCCTATTTTCTTTATACACACACGAACACACACACACGCACACACACGCACACGAAGTGCTATGTTACTGGGAGGTAAATTAACCAATGCCAGAAGCCAAGTAGTATTGGAGGAGAGACAAAGGCAAAGTTACATACACGCACCACACACACACACACACGCATACATATGCGTGCACACACAGACTCACACTTACACACATACACGCGCACGCACACACGCAGACACACTCACAAATATATACATATACATATACATATACGTCGGGCTTGTTTCAGTTTGCGTCTACTAGATCCACCTACAAGGCTTTGGTCGGACCAAACTTTGATGACCCCAGCCCAAGATGCCACGCAGTGGGACAGAAAACGAAACTATGTGATTTGGAATGCAATTACAACTGCAATAAAAATAAAAACAAGAACAACAACCATGGCTTTAACGAAGCAGAAATCAATAATTATATATTATAACCATATCAGTAGCAACATTAGAAGCAGCAGCAGCAGGGGCAGCAGCAGCAGCAGCAGGGGCAGCAGCAGCAGCAGAGGCAACAACAGCAACAGCAGCAGCAGCAGTAGTAGTAGTAGTAGTAGTAGTGATGATGACGGGTTGGGGTGGTATTAGTGGTGGTGTTGTTGGTAGTAGTAGTGGTGGTGGTGGTGGTGGTGTAGTAGTAGTAGTAGTGGTGGTGGTGGTGGTGGTGATAGTAGTAGTAGTAGTAGTGATGATGATGGGTTGGGGTGGTATTAGTGGTGGTGGTGGTGGTGGTGGTGGTGGTAGTAGTAGTGGTGGTGGTGGTAGTAGTGGTGGTGGTGGTGGTAGTAGTGGTGGTGGTGGTGGTGGTGGTGATAGTAGTAGTAGTAGTAGTAGTAGTAGTAGTAGTAAAGCAGTTTAGGTTTACATAACACTGAATCGATTATGAAAGAAACACACATGAAACAATTGTATGCAAAGAATGTTTCCATTGGAGGTCATCCTATTTGGACCCAGCAGAAGGATCTCAACATATCCCGAAATTATAGAATTATTCCGACATCCAAAGTCAAACGCCCTCTACCGATTCGGGTTGCGTTCACCGAGCTATGCTGAGATTATGTCCATTTCCCGCAAGCCCTTGTCAGCTCTCTCTCTCTCTCTATCTCTCTATCTCTCTATCTCTCTTTCTCTCCCCCCCCCTCTCTCTCTCTCTCTCTCTTCCCGCTCGAACGTTTCAGCAAATTCAGAAAAGGGAACTTTTCTCTCCAGTGTTTTTAAATTAGAAATTAAAGAAATCGTTGAGGTCTTGGCCGAAGAGGTAGAGGGAACTGTCTGACTTCAGTCCTTGTAATTTTGTCCTTTATATAGCAGTTTCATACAACATACGAGTTTCATGCAAGATAAAGTTTTCAGGGACCGGCGTGTCTCGCGTGTAACGAAACAGAATAAACTGCATAATATATGATTTATTTGATTACTATATCTTATATTTGTTTTAGTCCTTGAAGAATTTTTCGTCGAATGAATCGATACCAGTACGGGTTTTTTTTTTAATTTTTGGTTCTTTTTGGTTTTATTAATAATAACAATCACTTTTAACTTAGCGTAAGGTCAGAAATTTGGGAAGCGAGAGGTTTTAATCGATTGAATTTTACCCACAATACATCACTGTTATTTTGCTTTATCAAATCACAGAACGATAAGCAGCAAAAATTACTACTAACGGTATT
>NC_043005.1:51718918-51723646 GCF_006345805.1 Octopus sinensis | reverse complement strand
AACCCACTGTCTACATAGATCCTTTGAGAGAGAGAGAGAGAGAGAGAGAGAGAGAGAGAGAAAGAAACAGACTGACAGACAGATAGGCAGACAGAGGAAGAAGGAGAGAGAGAGGTAGTACCTTCGACTAACAGCTCCGAGTGGATTATTATCATATGATCGGATTTTGTGAGAAAATTTGAAGACTCTCGGATATGTGTATACGAGTGTGTGTACTGAAAAGTCCCTGGTTTTAAAGGTATCGCGAAAAGCCTGGTTGGAAGCCCAACTGTCCGAGTTCTTCTATAGGACATATAAAAACTGAAGGACCGCTGCAATAAGCTCGTGAATCTGAGAGGGGACTATGTTGAATAAAATCATAATTAACTGATCCTCCTGTATTTTCTTTTACCCAAAACCAGGGCCTTTTTAGCATACCCTCGTATGAGTATGTGTGAATATAGCTAGCTGGCTAGCAAGATAGATAGATAGATAGATATATATATATATATATATAGATAGATAGATAGATAGATTGATAGATAGATAGATAGATAGATAGGTAGGTAGGTATGTAGGTAGGTAGGTAGGCAGGCAGGCAGGCAGGCAGGTAGGTAAGTAGGTAGGTAAGTAGGTAGGTAGGTAGGTAGGTAGGTAGGTAGGTAGGTAGGTAGGTAGGTAGGTAGGTAGGTAGGTAGGTAGGTAGATATGTTTCTTTATTAGCCACAGAGGGCTGCACACAGACGGGACAGATTACAAAGTAGAGCTTTTCTTTTGGGGGGAGAGAAAAAAAAGGTGGGTTAGGTTTTCGATCAAAAGGAATCGTAAAAGGGAAAGAAGTAAAGAAAACAAAAAGGGAAAGAAACGATCAATAGGGATCGTGTGTCACAGAAATGTAATGATGTAAAGTGTAAAGGGGGAAGCAGATAAGGTTTATCCGTGGGAAGAAAAACCTACGGAAAAGACCACGGTAACCTCGGTCAATAATGTTACATGTTACCACATTTGTTTGCAAGTAGGTAACCCTCTGTTTTAAATTTTTCGGGTTCATAGGATTATGCTCAAGGTGCCACCCTTGCTACATTCACCCATCTTTTTTTGAGACATTCGCTAGACAAAACTTGCCTCTCTACTCTCACTTTCCTTTTCAAGTGGTACTTGAAAAAGTTGATGAGAGATTGACCAGAGAGGAAAGTGTTTGTCTCCAATCCTTTCAGACGCATCCAACAGATACATTCTTTCGCCATAGTCACAAGGATGATGAAAATAGCTCTTCCTTCCCGTTTGAAAGAAAGAGGCGTGATATGTTGACGATAGACTCGGCTGATGAACCGACTCGTCGCACACTTGACAGCAGTCGTTCGACATAAGCCCACAGGTCGGAAATTGTTGGACACTCCCCGAGTGCGTGCAGAACGGTTTCGTCGCTCTGACCGCATCTTGGGCAGGTCGGCCCCGTGTTTCTCGAGCCGTGTCTGTAGAGCTTATCCTGAACGGGTAGCGCTTCTTGGTAGCACTGCCAGACCAGGGATCTCTGGAAGTTGTCCATGGGCCCTGGCCCGAAAGTCGTCCTGAACAGGCGGGTCAAGTATTCCTCGTCGACGTCCAGGTTCCTACCGAGCTCGTCGTCGTACCTCCCCTCCACTAATCCCCTAGATAGATAGATAGATAGATAGATAGATAGATAAATAGATAGATAGATAGATAGATAGATAGATAGATAGATAGATAGATAGATAGAGAGAGAGAGAGAGAGATAGATAGATACATACATACATACATACATACATACATACATACATACATGCATAAGGGAATATGTTGAATAAAATTACAATCAATTGATCCTCCAGCGTTTTCTTTTACCCAAAACCAGGGACTTTTTAGCGTTTCCTCGTATGTGTATATGTGAATATAGCTAGCTGGCTAGCAAGCTACATAGATATGTTTCTTTATTAGCTACACAGGGCTGGACACAGACAGGACAAATTACAAAGTAGAGCTTTTCTTTTTGGGCAGAAAAAAGGATGGGGTAGGTTTTCGATCAAAAGAGATCGTAGAAAAGAAAAAAAAAAAAAAAAAAAAAACGATCAATAGGGATCGTGTATCACTAGATAGATAGATAGATAGATAGATAGATAGATAGATAGATAGATAGATAGATAGATAGATAGATAGATAGATAGATAGATAGATAGATAGATAGATAGATTAGCTTTAACTACAATACTTCATTCCTTCATTTGTCTGTCTTGTGTCTTGCTTGCTAGAAGATTAATATCAAGGACAAATAGAATAAAATATCTCATTAGAATTGTCTGCTACATTTCTTGTCAATCTTATCGTCTGCCAAACCAAAAGTTTGTAGGAATATATTTTGTTTTAGCTTCCTTTCGTTCCTCCTCTACAGCGTTTGTTTGTGTGATTGCTGTTTTGTTGTTGCTTTTGTTTTGATTTATTTATTTATGTTGTAGTTATTTTTGTTGTTGCTACTTTTGTTGTAGTTGTGTGGTTGTTAAGTGTTGTCCACATTAGGCGTTGCTTTTGTTGTTGCTTATGATTCTGTGTTTGTGTTTGTGTGTGTGGGTGTGTGTGTATTTTTGTTTTTGTATGTGTATGTGCGTGTGTGTTTTGAGAGTGCGTGTAGGTTTGTGTTTAAATTATCACAATTTTATAATGAATTTGACAAATGTGGTTGGCTAGACTTGTTTTTGTTTTTTTCTGTTTTCATTTAAAGATCACGTGATTTTGTGTCAGATTAGTGACCAAGGAAGAGATGAGACGGAAAGAACGAGTGAGACAGAGAAAGAAAAGAGAAAATGAGAGACACGGACAGACAATAGAAGTGAGAAAAGAGGAAAAGGAAAAATTAAATAAAGAAAAGAGAGAGGAAGTTGTTTATTAACATTGGTTTCATGTTTTAGTACAAGGCTAGCAATTTTGGGAGAGAGGTAAAGTCGATTAGATCAACTCCAGGATTCAACTGGTACTTACTTTATCAACTCCAAAAGGATAAAGAGCAAAGTCGACCTGCGCGAATTTGAACCCAGAACGTAAAGAAGGGAATAGCATCTAAGCATCTTTTCCCAGCGAGGTAATGATTCTGCCAGCTCACTGCCTTCAGTTGCTTATTAATTTTACTTTTAATATGGCAGAATCGGTTGCAGGCCGAGTAAAATGCTTAGCAGCATTTCGTCCGTATTTACGTTATCATCTCAAGGTCGATTGAATAAGTACCAGCTGAGTACTGGGGTCGATGTAATCGACTCATTGCCTTCCCCAAACATGCTGGTCTCGTGCCAAAATTTGAGAACAATATTATTGTCAATAAGGCGGTGTGCTGGAAGAATCGTTAACCTACCTGGCTAAATGCTTAGCGGCATTTCGCCCGTCTTTATGTTCTGAGTTCAAATTCCGCTGAGGTCAACTTTGCCTTTCATTTTTTCGGGGTCGATAGAATAAGAACCAGTTGAGCACTGAGGTCGACTTACCTCTCCTCCGAAACAGCTGAGCTTGTGCCAAAATTTGAAAGCAGTACGTACTGTTAATAAACATAATACGATCTCATTTGTAAGAACGATAGGATGGCGAATAAAATATAACCGGTATTTATTTAATTGCCTTTATGCTCTGAGATCAAATCCTCTTCAGATTGGTTTTACTCTTTCCGAGGCGAATAAGATAAGTAAATATTATTGATCTTTTGTGGTTCAACCCTTAAGCATTCAGATTATTCTGTCAAATGTAATGGTTATTTATTCACATTGTTTTCAATTAACCATACATTATGTCGTAAATTTGGGATTTCGATGGTGTGCGTGTACATTTTGAAAAGTACATTGTAAGGTAGGTATGATGGGTCGGATATGGTCGGTTTGAACATAAGACAGGCAGAATATTTGGACAAAATTTGGCCAGTTTAAATGCTAAAGGGTTAGGGCTATATGCCTATAACTCAGAAAAGTCTACATGCTTCGCAAACACCAAATCCTTGGTTCGATTACACTGCAAAGAACTTAGAGCAAGAGATGGGGCTTTTTTTTTTTACATAAAAAGTGCAGGAGTGACTATTTAGTAAGAAGCTTGCTTCCCAGCGACACGGTTCCAAATTCAGTGCCTTTCACTATAGCCTAGAGCCGACCAAAGCCTTTTGAGATGTTTCGTGGACGGAAACTGAAAGAAGCCCGTCGTATATATATGCGTGTGTGTGTTTGCATATAAATATATATGTGCATATATACATGCATATATAATATATATACATATATATACATATACATACACACACACACACATACACACACCACACATACATATATATATATAATATATATATATATCTATATAATATATTATATTATAATATATATATTACATATATACATATAGGGAGAGAGAGAGAGAGAGAGAGAGAGAGGATACTTGCATATATAAATGCGCACACATACACGGAGACATTTCATACATTCACACAAAAATAATTTCATAGATGCACCCATACAAATATAATACACGCACGGAAACATAATTTTAACAGCAAACGGCGTTATCAGGCATTTTTTGTTCTAAATTCTAAATTCAAAAAGCATCCATTTTGTTTTAGTCTGCAACAAAATTACTCTCTGTTGATGGCATATAATAATAAATATTATTATTGATGATGTGCATGGGAGCGCTGAAGCTACGGCATCTGCAGATATTTCTGGACAGAGAGAAAACATTGCTGACGGCGCTATAGTACTGGAACAA
>NC_043005.1:51698918-51708918 GCF_006345805.1 Octopus sinensis | reverse complement strand
GTGCATGCGTATATACATTTACCTATGTTATATATGTGTATATACATATATATGTAATATATATATATATAGATAGATAGATAGATAGATAGATAGATATGTCGTATATCCATATGTGTCTACACCCCCAAAATTCCTTAATTAGTCTTCTCTTTAGTTCGAGTATAAAATGTCAAGGAACACGCACGGACACACAGGACAAAATCACTAAAACGCGTACGCACTCCGAATAACGATTCTTACCCCAATAGTCTACGATTCTTCCCTTATCTCTTAAACAATCTTGATGAGCTTACAAACTTTTTGCTCTTCTGCACTTAGTCCAACAACTGTGGTGATCGACATATATACATATTTAAACCACATATACGTCTATATTGAGAGATATACGCAAATCCCTTATCTCTGCTCCGTGTGCGCGTGTGTTCGCCATGATAGATCGTTAGCCACTACACACATTTTTTTCTCTCCTTTTTCTGTGTCGCTTTCTGTAGAAGAGCGTAGGCTTGAAACGTAAAAGACTTTTTCTATTCCTGAGCGTTATACTAATACATCTGTTTGTTTTCAACACCACCTGTCTTCGTCTTTTGTTTTTTTCGTAAACTCTCCCTATATATATATATAAAAATTTGTTTGCTTGTTATCAGTCGTAAGACACTTGTTGTTGTTTTCACCGTTAATGCTTCTGTATTTCATGTTTCTGTATTCCATTATTGTTTTTTGTTTTTTATATCTGTCCCTTTTGCTGTCCTGGTGTTCGTATGCATTCGATCCTTCTTCCAGGAAATCTACGCTCCCAGCTTAGTTTTTCTAATGCTCGTTGCTTAGTTTTTCTTGGAGGGCTGGCCGTGATCTAGTAATCTCAAGATTAATCAGCCGAAATTACTACGATGATCCGGTTCTTGACTGAAGACTGAGGGTTTCGAATGTCCTGTCCGTGTTTATTGTATCGTCCTCTAAGAGTTATACGTTCTTGTCCATGTTGTATTTTTCTACATACCTTAATATATATATATATACACACACACACAGGATTGGCCAAAAGTAACCTGACAGTAAATCAAAACGATTTAATTCCAAGATTAAAACAATAAATTATTTTATGAGACTTTGCGAATAAATAGACAAATGTTGAAAATAAACGGTGATTTTAACTCACAGCATTCAATTATTAAATATTCATAATTGGCATGAATAAATAAAATTGAATATTAAATATTTATGGAATTTTGATTTACTGTCAGATGACTTTAGATGTTAGATGCCTTTAGGCCAACCCTGTATCTATCTATCTATCTTTCAACTCTTTCTCCTCCCTCTCTCTCACATTTCTTTGCCTTTCTTACTTTGCACTTAACTATGTCCCTGCCTCTCTTTTTTTCTCGCCACTCCTTGATTCTTCAGTCTATTTACTTCTTCTACACACTCTCTCTCTCTCTCGCTCTCTTCTCTCTCTCTCTCTCTCTCTCTCTTCTCCCCTTCTTAATTCTTTTGTTCCCCTTTTTCTCTCTCTTCTCTTTTCACGTGACCGTTGGCCGACTGCTAACCCTTTTGCGTTTGACTGTAGTCACTGCCACGTCGATATACTTCCCTCTGCTGTAAGGCTTAATTTCCATACAAGCTAGCTGAATTCAATTCGTTCCCAGTCGAAAGACGCCTGTTGTTATGTCCTCTTATTATTATTATTGCTTTTTTTATTGTATTTTGTATTTATATTCGTGTAACATCGTCTGCTTTTTCATCCTTGTTTCGTATACATTCGTTGCTTATTTCCTAGGAATTTAATGCTCTTAGTCTTTCCTTGGGGCTGGCCAGATTAGAGCAATCTCAAGATTAATCATCCGAAATTGCGAGGATGATCCGGTTCTTGACTGAAGATAAAAGGCTTCGAATGACCCGTCCGTGTTTTTTTAACTGATGTGGGTTGAGCGTATCCATGTTCCTTGAGTTTTCTCATGTTTTCTCTATAGTTGTTCTGAGTTCTCCTGTGCCATATTTTAACATATTACTATAGGCGTGTCCACGTACACGCATGTATATACATATATATATACATACATACATATATATATATATATATATATAGTTTTTTGTGTATTTATATATAATAGATATACATAAAAATATATATAAATACATATATAAAGGTATATATATATATAATATATTATATAATATATATATATATATATAATATATATATATATATATATATATATTCTGTGTGTCTGGGGAGAGTCATTTTCTTTTTGTGCCTTACAATGTAACACACTCACCATTAAAATTTCCACTTATTTCATATTTTTATTCTCCTAAAATTTTCGTTGCGTCTTGCAACCTTACCGGTGAGTGTGTTACATTGTAAGGCACAAAAAAAAGGACTTTCCCCAGACACAACAGAATATGCTTCAACACACGAACTCATATAAAGAATCTTGCAAACCAAATCCCAAAATGAAATATATATATATATATAAATGATAGACTTCCACACAATTTCCGTCTATCGAATCCACTCACAAGGCATTGGCTGCTCCTAGGCTTTAGTAAACATTCCCTCAATGTGCTGTGCAGGATTTAACCGGAAACCACGTGATTGCACACCTTGCTTTTTAGCCATACATCCACGCCTGCTCTAATTTGCCTTTTTTTTATCTTTCACTGGTCCATAAGACTAAGTACCAGACAATCACTGAGATCAATAATCGATTGTTTATTGTCATTAAAAATGTAAGTATGTAGCTATGTATAAAATCAATATTTATTCAGTACTCATGTTAAAGTATTTGACATTAGAGAGATAAATATAAGTATTTTTTTAATATATGCACCAAAAGTATAATTTGGCTGGGAGAGGACGTAAATTGTATTGTATTGATTTCGAGATTGACAGGTACATTTTTATCGACTCGAGGAACCGTATTTCTGTGCGATATTTGAATTTAGAAAACAAATAGAGGTAAATAAACGCAGCTAGGCAATATATTCAGTCCTTCAATTGATTCTGTTGTTCCTCCAGTACTGCCATTGTGAATAACAGCATGCAATTAAAATTCGAGTATGTTGACTGGCGTTTTATTCATGTTGGATGACTAAATCAGAGGCGGCGAGCTGGCAGAAACGTTAGCACGCGGGGCGAAATGCGTAGCCGTATTTCGTCTGCCGTTACGTTCTGAGTTCAAATTCCGCAGAGGTCGACTTTACCTTTCATCTTTTCGGGGTCGATAAATTAAGTATCAGTTACGCACTGGGGTCGATGTAACCGACTTAATCCGTTTGTCTGTCCTTGTTTGTCCTCTCTGTGTTTAGCCCCTTGTGGGTAGTAAAGAAATAGGATCACTAAATCAAGCATACATAAAAAGAAATATGATTTTCCTCCAACGACAGGCATTGAAGGCATACGGCTCAGTGATTAGAGCAACGGGCTCACACTCATGAGGTAGCGAGTTCGATTCCCGGACCAAGCTATGTGTTGTGTTCTTGAGCAAGACTCTTTATTTCACGTTTCTCCAATTCTTTCAGAAATGAATTGCGACGTCACTGGTGCCAGGATATATTGGCCTTTGCCTCTGCCTTGGATAACATCAGTGGCATGGAGAGGGAAGGCTGGTATAGATGGGCGACAACTGGTTTTCCATATGCAACATTGCTCTGACTTGTGTCTTGGAGGGGGTCTTTCTAGGTGCAATCCCATGGTTATTCTTGACTGAAGCGGGGTCTTAACCCTTTTTATCATAGGCAGAAGACGTGGAAGTTTGTGGGATGCGAAGATTACTCGATTATATCGACCCTAGTTCCCATATGGTACTTATTTTATCGAGCCTAAAAGGATGAAAAGAAGAGTTGACCTCAGAGGAATTTTGAGCTCAGAACGTAGAGCTAGAAGGAAATATCACTAAGCCTTAGACCGACGAGCTAATGATTCTACCAGCTCGGGTTACCTTTGTTAAAAAGATCGTTTTATTACTTACTAGCAGTATCGCCCGGCATTGCTCGGGTTTGTAAGGGAAATAACTATATAAGCATTTTTAGAGAGTTATAGCCAAAAAATAGCAAAAAAATGCATTAAAATGGAAAAAAATGATGGTAAATTTTTTTAAGAATCGTTGACTCATCGTAGACATTTTTAGAGAGTTACTTCCCTTATTTAATAGCGAAAAAAATGCATTAAAATGGAAAAAAATTATGGTAATTTTTTTTTAATCGTAGACTCATCGTAGACGCGCGCTAATACCCAGAAGGGCTCGATATGAATCACGACTATAAGATACTCGGTTTTGGTTACACTGCACCGCAAAATGTGGGAGTAGTTAGGAATCTAAATCGTAGGAGACAGACACACAAACTTACTTTTATATATAAAGATATGAGACTCTACCGTATGATTAAATACATCAAGGATTTTTGTCAGTTGTCAAGTGGTAGATAGACGTGCATATGTGTGCGAATATACATGTGTGTGTGTGTAAGAAGGCTCCTTTCAGTAAAAGACACTTTCTGAAAGTGCTACGCAGTAGGGCTGAACCTGAATCCAAACGATGTGAAAGAAAACTACTTACCAAACAGCTTTGCGTTAGCAACGATAGGATTCGTTCCCTCACCTCCAAAGAGACTGGTGCCTTAAACCAGCGACTTAGACCGCTCCGCTACGCTGCCACGTATTGTAAGCGTAGTTCTGAAGATCAGTTATAATTATAATGAAATTGCATATAAAAGTCTTATAATTTCTGAGGAACACTTCTTGCCTTTTCAGATTTTAACCCCGGTGATATAGTTGTCTCTTTTCTTGTATGTAAGCTTGTGTCCATAGAAGGCCACAAAACATACTCGTGCGTAAATAAATATGATTCCGACAGAGGTTAAAATCACTTTGTTTGATACATCCGACTCCTCTATTCATCTTCTTTTATATAGAGCGGACATTTTTGTTTTCAAACGATTAATTTTCTTTACAAAATTTGAAAACCAAAAATTACTTTCTTTAACATTTAAATTTCAAAGTATTTCCCATGTTTTGGTCATCATTTTATTTTGTTTAGTCTCGTCTATTCGTATTTTTATTTTATTTTATTTTATTTTTAACGTTTATGTCTTTCTGTTTATTGGCATGATATTTTTTTGTAGCAATGGTTTAGTAGCTTATAAAATTGTTAAATTTTATTCATATTCTATTGAGAAGCAGGTAAAAAAAAATCAATTTCCCCATACATGTATTAAAAAAATTCAGACATATTTTTCTTCAAAATGCAAACACCAAAGGTTAATTGCGACGGAATCAAAATTGCAGAGGACAAAAAGATAATCCTCGTTGTTTATCATGATTTTTCGTTTTGTTTTTTAATTTTGTTTTTTTCACAATTTCTTTTCTTTTTATATTATGTTGGTATGTTTGCTATTTCTGTCTGATTAATATGGTAGCTATAGAGAAAAGATCAAAGACGAATGTTAGTATAAATTTTCATTACTAGTTCTAGAGTCATAATATTACTTAGTATAGATTTTAAAAATTGTCTGCTGAAAAAGTGTGTACATTGAATTACTTTCTTTAGAAACTAATATGACGTCACACAACTCACTACTTGTTACATGATCAGATAAATGCGGATCATTTCTTTGAAATATGACGGGAGTATTACTTCAAAGACGTCAACGCACAAACATGCAGTTTTACACACAGACCCACACACCCACACACCCACATACACACACACACGCACCTACACACACGCCCCTCCCACACTCACACAAACATACAGAGAGAGAGAGAGAGAGAATATATATTCATAGATAGATAGATAGGTAGATAGATAGATGAATGGATAGATAGATAGATAGATAGATAGATAGATAGATAGATAGATAGATAGATAGATGGATGGATAAATAGATAGATAGATAGGCAGACAGACAGACAGACAGACAGACAGACAGACTGATAGATAGATAGATAGATAGATAGATAGATAGATAGATAGATAGATAGATAGATAGATAGATAGATAGATAGATAGATAGATAGATAGATAGATAGATAGATAGATCGGAATGCTGATAGTTATAGTTTTTATTTGCGTATTCATATACTTTGCAGTCGTTAATATTAATTCTTTCTTTTGATGACTCTGCACCTACACATCTCATCATATAACTAAATATCCAATCGTTGTTGTTAACCTTGAAACTATGTGATATAAACGAACTCATAAAAATAGTGTCTGAGATACAGATAAAATATAGCGTGTTTTATAGTAATTTATCTGCAGGGGAAATTTGGGATCATGCGTTTTTAGCGAGGGAAATCAAGTGGAAAAATTTGATTCCACCGTTTTGAGAAAACGAGCTTAATTTGTGATGAAAAATGTTCAATTCGTAGACTAACAATATGACTGCAACATGTAAAAACATTTTCTCTCTACCAAAAATTACGGAAACTAGCATGCTTTTACGAGCTCTAAACAGTAAAAAGTAAACATTTTGGATTTCTCAATAGAAAACAGTATTTTAAAATCAGAAAACTGCTTATTTTGTGACTAAAATAGACAGTGCCATTTGCTCGAATGACAATGGCTGCAACAACGTTAGCAATAACACAAACGTGTATTTTACCTGGCAAAAGAATAAAGAGAGAGTTTGAATTTAAAGATAGCAAAGACGAGCTACCTTTCTTTTGTGCGTTAAAGCAGTTTCAAATAAAAGGGCTCTGGATATGAATTGTCGGAAAGAAAAGAGTCGGCGTGGTAGGGTTGCGTGACAAGAGGTGGTGTAGCTATAAAGAAGCTCCTGTCGAACAGTGTGAAGAAAGACGATAGCCTACCTCTGCATTTCGAAAAACACAGGTGATATTCTCAGGCTATCAAAAGCCAATTAGAAGTAGCCCTTGTCTGACGTGTAGAAAAATGTTTCCCCCATTGACTGAAGTCGATATACAAATCGGACGACAAGGTGAAAAAGTATACCACTCTTAACACATTTATACCAGTTCTTAACACATTTTTAGACGACTTTATCTGGGACAGCGATAAAGTATATCGTTAATCAGGTTGTTAAAGAGATGAAGAAAATTGTAGGATGATAATGAAAGTAGTAGAAATTTGTTTTTGAGTATAGAATATAAAGAGGTAGGTATTGAGGCACATTACGAGCAGATGCTATTCACCGGAGTAACGAAAAGGAGATATAAGGTCGGATGGGGTTATGGTTATGCAAGTGTCATGACTACCAAAGTCCACGAAAAAACACATTCTCTATTTAAATTTTCTCCCTCACCACCCCAATTTCTTCATATATATTTTTTTCTGATTCCCAGACCGGGCGTTGTGAGTGTTTATTGAGCGAAAACACCTAAAAGCTCCACGAGGCTCCGACAGGGGTTGGTGATTCCTGCTGTACTCTTTCACCGCTCTTTCTCCCACTCTTTCTTCTATTGGCCTGCTCGCTTAGCCAGCGGGGTGGCGTCATCCGAAGGCTAAAACAATGCGAACGCATTGTGACCAGCGATGTGTAACAACATCTGATGGTCTGGTCGGTCACGTGATCACGTG
This sequence comes from Octopus sinensis, assembly GCF_006345805.1. Taxonomy (NCBI): domain Eukaryota; kingdom Metazoa; phylum Mollusca; class Cephalopoda; order Octopoda; family Octopodidae; genus Octopus; species Octopus sinensis. The sequence goes on along the minus strand of NC_043005.1, from coordinate 51,701,377 downwards.
ATCACGTGATATATATACATATATGTGTGTGTATATATATATTACTTAAAAGCAGCAGAAATATAACAAAAGCTGTTACTCGGAGTATATATATATATGTATGTATATATGTATGTATGTATGCATGTATGTATGTATGTATGTATGTATGTATGTATGTATGTATGTATGTATGTATTTATGTATGTATGTATGTATGTATGCATATATACTTGATTCAGTCATCTGACAGCGGCTATGCTGAACCACTGTCTTGAAGGGTTTTAGTCGAATAAATTTTAAGCCTAATATTTATTCTATCAGCCTCTTTCATTAACCCCTAAGTTACGGGGTCGTAAACACACTAACACCGATTGTCAAATTGTTATGGGGGGACAAACACAGACACAAAGACACATACACAGACATATACATTATATATACGACGGACTTCTTTTAGTTTCCGTCTGCCAAATCCACTCACGAGGCTTTAGTCGACCCGAGGCTACAGCAGCAGAGACACTTGACCAAACCCTACATATATTATATATATATATATATATATATATATATATATATATAATATATATATATATATATAGGTTGGTTGAAATATTGTGATTATACGTAAACATTGCTTAGCGTCATTACTCCGATATATATATATATATATATATATATATATATATAAAGTTAATCCAAACATGAAAACACAAAGAGAAAACACAACAACGCGAGGACGTGGAACAAGTATAGTATTATTGGACGCTCAGTACTGAAGGAAAGAAGGAGGGTTTAATGTTTCGAGCGGAGATCTTTGTCAGAAACATAAGAAAATATATATATATATATGCACGTAGGAATACACATACCGATCAATCTGTATTTCTTTCTAACTATATAATGACGTATTTATCTTGTTTTAATGTATATCTACTTTTCAACGTATTTCTTTAGTCACGTACAAATCAGTTAATCTAAGTCTAACAATTCTTCTCTTTCTGTTCGTATGAATTTCCTTTTTGTGATTGTCCATCTATCCATTTGTGTGTGTGGATGTGTGTGTGCGTCAATCCATCAACGAAACAAAGATAATCTCCCTTTATATATACATATGTACATACATGTATGTGTATACATATATGTACAAACGCATATACATACACATATATGTATTTTAGTATATATATGAATATGTATGTATAAAGGGAGATAGAAAATATATACACGCATATAAATATATATGCATACATACACAGACACACAGGTACATACTTGCATACACATATATACATATAAACATAAACATACTAACATATATATATATATATATATAATAGGTATGTGTGTATGCAGGAATATATGTACGAATGCATGTATATATGGATTACGCTGTAAATAAATATATGTGTGTGTGTGTGTGTGTGTGTGTGTGTGTGTGTGTGTGTGTGTATAAACATGCATGTACACATATGCATAACGTAGTACATGTGTGCATGTATGAATGTATGTATATATGTATCTATAAATATATATATATATACATACACACACACACACACACAGACACCACATATATATATATATATATGTACACACACACTTGTGTGTGTGTAGATAGGTAGGTATGAATGTATGTATGTATGTATACCATTCGATGGATCGACCTTTCCACAAAGCTTCGGAACTTCTGTCAAATTGACCGCTGGTCTGGAATGAGTAACGTGAAGAAAGTGACAGCTACGGCAAGTTATGTTTACGCAAAGTCCAGTCAGACATCCGTTATCTTTCTTTCGCTCTCACCCCACCTCTCTCTCCCTGACCACCACCCCTCTCTCTCTCTATCTATCTATCTATCTATCTATCTATCTTGCTCAGTGACCTCATCTCTTGCCGATATTGTCCAGTCGATGTTGTTCATCTGAGGTGAGTCATCTTCTTATGTTAGTGTCTCCTAATGACATCAAAACACCGAACAGCGCGGAAATATTTAACTCGCGTTGTCCAGTTCCATGGAATGGCACATAAAGCGACGGCGACGTCGACGTACGATGACGACGAACACGACGACGGCAACGGCAGTGGCAGCGGCGGCGGCGGCAGCGGCGACGAAGACGTGAAGACGACAGTGGGTATGGTGATGATGATGATGATGATGATTTGATGATGATGATGATGATTTGATGATGATGATGATGATGATGAGATGATGATGATGATTTGATGATGATGATGCTGATGAAGATGATGATGATTTGATAATGAGGATTTGATGATGATGATGATGATGATGATGATGATGATGACGATGATGATGATGATGATGATGAGGGTGGTGGTGATGATGATGATGATGAGGGTGGTGGTGATGATGATTTGATGATGATGATGATGGCAGGAGTCATTATAAGGATCATGATAACGATTAGCGGTAGTAGTTGATGTTGTAGGCAACGGTGAAGGGAATGGTGACGGGAAAT
>NC_043005.1:51688918-51693918 GCF_006345805.1 Octopus sinensis | reverse complement strand
AGAAGAAAAATAAGAATAACAAATAAAGTCTCATTAGAAACATCAAAACACCTTCAGCGTGGACTGCATTAGTTGGGCGCGATCTGCAAAGCTTTGCTTTTCTGAAATTTTCAGATTGCAACGGTAATATAGACGTATATATGTGTGTGTATGTATGTACATATATGCATACAGATATATATATATATATATATATATATTATATAGATATATATATATATATGCATACAGATATATATATATATTATATATGTGGTGTGTGTGTATATACATACACACACATATACACACGCGCACATAAACACATACACACACACACACAAATATATATATATATATATATATATATAATATATATATATAAAGGGTGGAGGGAGTGGTAGCAAGGAAAAGAGGAAAACAGAGAAAAAATGATAGATTTATTGATTGATAATTTGATTGATATATGTAGATTTATCTATTTCCCTATTTCCTTCTTTCGCAATCTGTATTTATGTCAAGTGCGTTTATGAATCTATATCTGCGTGTCTGTCCTTCAATGTATATAAATGTGTGTGTGAGTGTCTCTCTGTGTGTGTGTGTGTGTGTGTGTGTGTGTGTGTGTGTGTGTGTGTGTGTGTGTGTTACTATCAATCACGCTAGCAATCAATTTATCTCTCTCTTATGAATACACCTATTTATTTATTTATATATTTGTATTTCAACATTATCCTTCAGCAAAACCTTGAAGCGCATTCTACTCGTGTATTTCTTTTAGTGAATCAGACAGGAATATGAACAGGATAAACCTTTGAACATATTCCCATCCTAAAGATATGGCGGCATTGGCAAAGCTGAGTATCAAATGTCTTGCACTATTAATTACCTCTATCTCATGGCTAGAATTCAAATCCCATTGCGTCCAACTTTACCTTTCGCACCTCCAGGTATTGATGAAATTAGTACTACCTAAAAAGATAAAATCGATTTTCTTTCCTTGTTGAACCTTCAACACTTGCTAGAGTTTGTAAGGGTGCTATAGTGTCATAGGATGTCTTTGAGACATTTTGTCTAAACTTGGTGGTGAGCTGGCAGAATCGTTAGCACGCCAGGCAAAATGCTTAGCGGCATTTCATACGTTTTTTCGTTTTCATCTCAAATCCACTGGGATCGACTTTGCCTTTCATTCATTCGAAGTCGCTACAATAAGTACTAGTTGAGAACTAAGGTTGATATAATCGTCTTACCCACTCTTCTGAACTTGCTGGCCTGGTGCCAAAATTTGAAAACATTTTTTAAAAACTGGCGGATCTCATTCCACTTTAGGTCTGAACACAGACCTAAAGTTTCAGAAACAGAGATAAATGTGATCAAGGGAGGGACAAAATTGACTCCAGTGTTCCTGGACCAATGCGTCATTTACAGATTCCAAAATATCAACGGTAACGTTGATCACGGCTGGATTTGAACTCAAAGCAAAGTGTTTTAGAATAAATGCTGTAAGTCATTCTAACCGAAACTTACACGACTCTTCAAACACTGCCTTTAAAGTCGATAATGCTTGCCAGAAAATTACTAATTTTTGTACCAATGCTATCAGTCTTATCCCTACCGATACTTTTTTCATATTTCTAAACCATAGATAAGAGAAAACTCTACATCATACACACAAACATATGCACACAGCTACAGGGGTGAAGGCGCATGGCTCAGTGGTTAGAGCGTCGAGCTTACGATCGTGAGGTTGTGAGCTCGAATCCCGGACCGGGCTGCGTATTGTGTTCTTGAGTAAGACACTTTATTTCACGTTACTCCAGTTCACTCAGCTGTAGAAATGAGTTGCGACGTCAGAGGTGCCAAGCTGTATCGGCCGTTGCCTTTCCCTTGGATAACATTGGTGGCGTGGAGAGGGGAGGTCGGTATGCATGGGCGACTGTTAGTCTTCCATAACCAACCTTGCCCGGACTTGTGCCTTGTAATTTTCTAGGTGCAATCCCATGGTCTGGGTCGTGACCGAAGGGGGTCTCAAACAGGAGTACACGAATGATGGTCTTTCATAAATAACATGTCTCAAAAGTTGTATCTGTTTTCGATAATTATGTGAATTTAAACATGTGAAAATGAACTGTTTTACGTGAAGCCCTATCACATCGTCATTCAACTTATTAGAAGTCAATCGTCCTTCAAATCACACTCTACCTTCTTAAATAAGAAAAAGGGAATAAATAACACGCGAGGTGAGAAAGTAGGAGACTTCACAGCACTAAAGATCTTCAAATAGCACAAGTGGTTTCGTCTAACAAACCAATGTATCTTTCTCTCATGTTATAACATAGCATAAATTTCTATTTCAGAAATTTTCACACATTTTAACTAAGAATGAACTAAGATGGTTCGAAGTCTTAACTGAGACGCTTGATATGCGTGAAAGAGCAGTTAAATATCATTCGAAATACATAGCACAATCTTGTAATAAAGAGGATGCATTGGAATAACTTAAACCATGATGTACTATTTACGAAGAAATATACAGAATAAGTCATGGCTAGAACGCATTTGTTTATGCGTCTGCTCGACAAGATCCGATCATTGGCAAAACAACAAAAACTTCAATAGGACTATTAACATATTTCCAGCTCTCATAAAGACAACAGCAGATATAAATTAGTGAATGCTGAATATAAGTGTCAGCGAATTTCTTAATGTGATAAAAATGAATTAAAAAAGATTCTATAAAGCGTTCATCCGGTCAAACGAAACCGTTTATTAGCTTCTGCTATAAAAATGTAAGATAGATTATAAAGAAGAACTAGTTCAGTCTGTGATAATGCATCCACAATTTCTATTAAATTTGATATCTTTATCGATTTATTTATTTATTCATTTATTTATTACATCTATATTTTACATACTGATGGAATAACTTTTTCGGCTAATAATTGTTAAACTAATCTAGTCTACTATTCTAAAATTTTTCCTTTTCTTTTCCATTTTTTTCATGTTTGTTTTGTTTTTTTTGTTTTTTTGTTGTTTTTTTTTTCTTTTTGCAAAAACACTGTCTTTCATGAGGTTTGATCTCCATTCGTCGTTAGGTGACGAATATCGTCGCATTTAAATTTGTGTTTTATAAAACAGGAACGATAATGTTAACAGTCTGAAAGATTTCTATTTCATTAGTATTCAAAAATAAAATAATTTATCTAAAGAAATTTTCAATTGCAAGATCTTTATTTACAAGAAAAGAAAAATGACAAAATAAAAAGAAGGATCCGCCAACTTCGCCGAATGATAAACTCAAATTTAATAGCAAATTTATCCAAACATATGTCGGAGAATTAAATGAAAGTCTTCCAAAATCATATTTAGAATAATTTTCGAAATATATTTGTTCGACATATCTGTTAACCTTTTTCCAACAATGAGACAAAATTACTCAATGTCTTTCATTTTGCTTCACTAATGTAACCATGGGCCATCAACACTACCATCATGAAAGTCCTCATTGTAGCCCAACGGAAAATGAAACGAATCATGCTCGGAATCACATTGCGGGACAAGAAAACCAACGCCTGGATTCGACAGCGTATGAGAGTCAACGACATCAGGAGAACCATCAAAGGAGATAAATATAGATAAGCTGACCACATCGCACGACTAAATGATGACAGACAAATAATCTGGGTGGCTGAATTGACGTAAAGACAGTAGACAAGATCAAGAGGCCGACCAAAGGCAAGATGGCGGGATGATCTCACCCGCTACCTGGCCAGAGGCAGACAACAGGGGAAAGAGTCCATGGAGGGATTCTTCCGTCAGGTGTGATGAAGCCTGGGCAAGCAAAAGGATGTCTCTCATTTTGTAAGAATCTGAGTATCAAAATTTTATGTATTTGACTTCATGCATTCTAAACTATGTAACCATCGTTCACTGTCGTTTTACTGATTCCATATGACACTGTATATATCGAGTAGCATATCACTTTAATACAGCTATTTTCAAGAAAAAAGGGCTCTGCAAAAGTGAGGTCTAACCCAAACAACAAATAATTATAAAAGAATGAAAGAGACCTTGATATTATGTAAATAGAGGAATTTATCTGTATTATAATATGTGACTATTATACAGTTGCCATAATAAGACTCCGAGTTTCCGATGTCGGGGCGGAAACCTGTACCGGCATCTCTTCAGTTATCGAGGCAATCAATGCCTCGATAACTGCAAAGATGCCGGAGCAGGTTTCCGCCCCGACATCCGAAACTCGGAGTCTTATTATGGCAGCCGAATAATTGTCACTTATTATATTACAGCTGGATTAGCATATTCGTCAAAGAAGACTCAGCATAACAAGAAAAGGTTATGCATGGTACATTACCGAAACTTGAAGACGACATAATATTGAGATGAATTGCAGCTTCTCTTGGACACGTGACCGCTATATCACTCACACTTCGAATCTTATACGTTTATAATACAAGAACAGGAGATTGCTACAAAGAACCTAATAAACCCAAGAGACAACAAAGCTCTTGAAGCCCCAAGATGCAAACGTAAAAGTATAAATCATGTCACATTTCTGTGAGGGATATCATATATATGATATCTTACCCCAAAATATCAAGGCACTATCCTCCAATGCGACATGATGTCATTGAAACAATATACAATGTCGTTCGAGAAAGGACTGTCCTGGAATAAATATATACAACCCCTTGTTACTAAATACATACTCAAACATCAACTCAAGATATATTGTAACATTCCCATCAAAACTTCTACCAAGTGTAAACATAACATGCCGGATATTGTTATTTGGGACTGTGACATAAAAGTACGTACTGTCATACAGATCAGCTGCCCTCCTTATGTGAAAAGCGCTTCGAAAATCAAAGAGTAAGAGTGTAATTACGAACAACTGCTTCGAAACATCCGTTTTCTTTTCACATATTATAATAAACTCATATTCATACCATATTATTGTACTTGGGTTTGTGAGTAAATGCCTACCAGCTAACTCATACATT
>NC_043005.1:51681418-51683918 GCF_006345805.1 Octopus sinensis | reverse complement strand
ATTTTTCCTTGACTTCTCGATAGAAGCAAATAAGAAATAACACTTACAAACGAAAGACAATAAAACTTTTTAATTTGTTTCACACTGTAATGAAAAGAAATATTCAGGGATACATCTTGCATTGAACAACAAATATGTGATAAAGGAAAATTATTCAGAGGACATTGGTTGACGAAGTTAGAAGTTGAGGCTCTAAAGACTAATGGTAATAATGTTAATAATGCACCATAAGATCCAGACCTTGTTGCGGTGTCGTGGCTTGTATGACTTAATGACCCTGTGAGCTATTCCAGTGGAATGCAAGCTCTTAGTACGGCCTCCCATGTTAAACGGTTCAAAGGATAGAGGCCGCACTAATCTAGACCAACTCTTCAAAAAATGTAAAAGCTGTTTTGCTAGGGCGAGCATTCCTACCTAGAATAAAACCAAAGTTACAGAAGTATCGATGATAAAACCAACGCAACCTGAGAGAGGAAGGCTTTTCCTCAGGGAAACATGTGACGCAATGCAGCAACAGCCGAAAGGAAACCAGCATCTTGTATTACCCGTTAGGCCCTGACCTGAACGCACACGATGCAGAGCTGAAAAACGGGGAGTCCAACTGGAAAGGATCAGAAAAGATGTCCCAGAGTAAAAAATAGTGGAGAATCGTTGTCGATTACCTATCTTTCAAAGGGAGCAACGAAGGGCTTAAGTAAGTCATGTCAATAATAATAATAGTGAAAGAGAAGCCTGAAATCTGGGAGCTGGGGGTATGCCGATTACATCGACCTTTGTTCATCCGATCCTTATTTTATCGACCTGGAAAGGCGGCAAAGTAAATTCGACCTCGGAGAAATTTAAGTTCAAAAGGTAGAAGCCGAAGAAATACCGCTAAGCCTTTTTCCATCGTGCTAACGACTCTGCCAGCTCACCGCTTTAATACTCCTTTCTATTTTAGGTACAAGGCCTAAAATTTTGGGGAGAGAACTTGCCGTTTGCATCGATCTCAATGATCAACTGATACTTTTCCATCGACCCCGAAAAGATTGAAGACAAAGTCGACCTTGGCAAAATTTGAACTCAGAACATAAAGGTCAAAGAAGTATCTGCTTTTTTTATTACCCACACGGAGCTAAACATAGAGAGGACAAACAAGGACAGACAAACGGATTAAATCGATTACATCGACCCCAGTGCGTAACTGATACTTAACTTATCGACCCCGAAAGGATGAAAGGCAAAGTCGACCTCGGCGGAATTTGAACTCAGAACATAACGGCAAACGAAATACGGCTACGCATTTCGCCCGGCGTGCTAACGTTTCTGCCAGCTCACCGTCTTTGATGAAAATAAAGTTGATAACAATAATAATAATAATATTACTAATATTGGTAAAAAAATAAGGAAAAAGAAGCAATAGTGTTGACCTTACCACTTCTTGTTACGGTATTTATTCAACTACATAAAGTCTAGCATTTGCTGTTGTTACTGGAATTTGGCAACATTCCATTGAGGTGAAACCAAAAGAAATTGACGATACATGATCAACGTTTGTGCTAAGATGTTTACAACAGGTTGTTGTGTGAATTATAGGCATAGGTTTAATTGACCCTCTCGTAAAGATCAACACAGATCAAAAGACGCGATCAGCAGTTATCCAACGCAGTTAAACACAATTTCCTATACGCTTGCATACTCACAACAATTGACTATGCATGGTTAAATAAACCATGTGTCGTTACAAAAGATAAAATCTACAAATATACACCAAACAACTGGAGGATGAAATTAAAGTATTGAATAGATATTCTATGTAGCAAAGTAAGTGAAATAGGCCACATGACTGTGTATTATTATATACGTTCGGGAAAACATCTACAAAAAAATACCCTACCTACAACATGATAATTAAAAGCAAGATAAACATTTGGATGCCTAAAACAATAAAAAGTGGCTGCTCTACATAACAGATCAAAAAAGATATAGTGTTAGAGAGAAGAAAAAAAACACATGATATTCTCAAAAAGCAGGCCTTTGAAAATAAGCTGCAACAATTCTATACGAATATAAAACGGTAATAAAATAGAGGTTGATAGAGGCTATAGAAACATTGGAAACATTTTGGAAACCTATTTTTATAAAGAAATCTTGAAATATACTTAACATGCATGAAACAGTGATACTAGATACTGCATAGATATTACGTTGAGTACTTTCAAAGAAACAGAAATCAACGCTTAGTGTTTTGTTGCCTGTGTTGGTATTCTTAAAACGCGTAATTTTGAGTGTAATAATTTCATTGTTGCTGTAAAGCTTTTTATTACTTTTGTTAATGTTACATTAAACATTGCACGTACTCAAAGTAGGTTGTTGTGCGGGGCGGTGAAAGCATGACATTGAACAAAAGTACTGAATTATAGTAACAAGCCTTTGTACTAGAGGCACAAACCTTGAAATTTTCGGAAAGCGGAGCTAGTCGATTGCATCGACCCCAATGCGGGGCTGGTACTTATTTCAT
>NC_043005.1:51661418-51676418 GCF_006345805.1 Octopus sinensis | reverse complement strand
TCGCTTCGTAGTCCGTGTTTTTGTGAGAATTCAAGGAGGTTGAGAAGAGACAATTCTTAAAAAGAGAAAAACCTGCTGAAGTATGTCTACTGATTGACCAGCGGTGACTTTATTAGATAATTCTGGTAAGTGGTTTCTGCACTAAATAACGCAGGCAAAAGGTTATAAATTATAAGAAATTTGCCTTTCAATTAGTACAAAAGTAATTAAACTAGTCAGGATTATTTTTAATCGTTTGGTTATCGATGAGATTACAAGTTTATACTTTCTAAATCATTCGACACAAGCTGGAGCCGTTCTGTTTATGTTTTTCATTTATCTCATTTGTCTCTCATAAGCGCAGGAGTGGCTGTGTGATAAGAAGCTTGCTTCCCGGAGGGAGGAGCACATGCCCTGGAGAGAGGACGAGGAGTGGCCTAGGCAGGTGACTACGAAGATCATATCTGATGTCGCTATGGTTAGGGTAATGAACACCTTCTCAAAGGACATGTTTAGATACGCCTTCTGGGGCCCCGATCTAGAGCTGGTGCATTGCCTAAGGGAAGCGTAAGCCAGGTCTGGGAGGAGGGGATTTGTGTATTGTATTTATATATATTATATGTAATTATTGAACTATGTTGTTGTTTGTAATGGACTGTTAAGTCCAAAAATTGGAAAGTTGTAAGAGGTTTAATACTTCGTTTTGTGTTTGGTTTTAAAGAACAATGTTTTAGAGAAGCAGAAGTCGGCAGGCGCTTTTTGTCTTCTCTCATCCTTATCATCTCTCTTTCATTATCATTCATTTAATTAATGTCCTTGTCCAGCCCGCAAAGCTACTTTACTCTATGTACTGTCTTTATGGCAAATGTAATGAAATAAAGAAGCTTGCTTCCCAACCACATGGTTCCGGGTTCAGTCCTGCTGCGTGGCACCTAGAGCAAGTGTCTGCTATTATTGTTTCGGGACGACCAAAGCCTTGTAAATGAACTTGGTGGACGAAACTGAAAAAAGCACGTCGTATATACATGTATATATATATGTGTGTGTGTAGTGTGTGTGTGTCTGTTCCCCCATCATCACTTGACAAACGGTGTTTGTAGGTTTAAGTTCCAGTAACTTAGCGGTTCGGCAAGTAATACTGAGAGAATAAATATTAGGCTTAAAAATAAGTACCGGAGTCGATTCATTCGACTAAAAGTTCAAGGCGGTGCCCCAGCATGGCCGCAGTCAAATGACTTAAAAGATAAAAGATAATACTTAATGAAATAGCTTTCTAAATTTGAAGGGCCCTGCCAAAATCATCATATCTTTCTCATGGCAAAGAAATATCTAAAAAGGGTTGCCAGTCCGTCTCATGGCCCCAAGGAGCAAAATAGAAAATGCATTACCCCGGAGGATGGCGAGGGAGATGCGGGGTTCGCACTTACGAACAGCCATCTCCACCCCGATAGCGATGAGCAGGGATATGGTCCAGGGGGTGGGGGCGAGAAAGCTAGAGATATCCACTGCTACACACTCGACCACATACATATTAGAGAGCAACTGATACCTCGTCGAGCTTATGTGTTTTTGCTCAATAAACACTCACAATGCCCGATCTGGGAATCGAAATCGCTTTCTTACGACCGCGAGTCCGCTGCCCTAACCACTGAGCCATTGCGCCTCCATTGTTGTTGTTGTTGTGGTGGTGGTGGTGATGGTGGTTACTCTATATTGAAGGCAGTGAGCTGGTAGAATCGTTAGCGCGCCGGGCGAAATGCGTAGCCGTATTTCGTCTGTCGTTACGTTCTGAGTTCAAATTCCGCCGAGGTCGACTTTGCCTTTCATCCTTTCGGGGTCGATAAATAAAGTACCAGTTTCGCACTGGGTCGATGTAATCGGCTTAATACCTATGTCTGTCCTTGTTTGTCCCCTCTGTGTTTAGCCCCTTGTGGGTAATAAAGAAATAGGTTACTCTATATTGCCTGTTATACCCGAGACAAGAGAAAATTAAAAGCGAAATTAGTAACAACTAAAACTGTAACGAAAGCAACAGCAGTAAGCTCGTGGAATGTTAGCCATTATATATATAAGTTCCAATAAGAGAAATTATTCACTTTTCTCGACACAGTATATTGCTTCTATTTTCAATGCTGTTCCGGTGGAAATTTCCTTCTTGTATTCTCTATAAATGCTTAAACAACATTGCAACTAAACCATTCTGATTATCACTCACATCTTCGCCATGTTCAGATAAAGTCAATGTACCGTTATTATCCTGTTTCTTTGTATAAAATTCAAGATCAAGTGATTTCAAACAACGGCGGTCATGAATATTTCACACACACACACACACACCCTTCTCTCTCTCTCTTTTCCCTCTCTCTCTCTCTCTCTCTCTCTTCTCTCTCTCTCTCTCTCTCTCCTGCAGAAATTATATAATTTCAAATGGTTATTACTTAGACGGAGTTTGTTAAATTATTTCGTAATATACTCTTAAAATTCGATTATGCATTTTTATGTACATGACAAATAATTGTTTACGTATATTTGTGTGTGTGCGTGTGTGTGTGTGTGCGTGTGTGTGTGTGTGTTGTATCAGGAAAATGCAAGTTAAATACGCGCTCTTCTTGGCGGTCCATTGTTCTCGCTTTTCCTTCGTTCTTTTTCCCCTTCTCTATGTCCGACGAGGATTATATACGAAATGTTATTCTTTTCCTTCGTACTTCTTCTTCCTTCATTGCGTGTTAACCTTATGATATTAACTGTGAACATCCCTTGATTTATGCATATGTATATATATATATATATATATATATAATATATAATAATATATTATGTATGTATTTTCATATATATGTATGTATGTTCATATATATATATATATATATATATATATATATATATATAATATATATATATACATTTAAGTTAAATTGCCCGTTACAAATATAACATACTTTGCCAATCAAATCATTACATGTATGTTATATATATATAAAGTACACAGTATAAAGATACGTTCTACTATAGTTTCTTGCTGTGAAAACACGTATCTATACAGGTTTTTATAAAACATTTTGTGTCTGTAAGCGAGCGATCAATATGCTTGAGTATCTAGTCTGTTCTGTTTGAAAATCAGAAGGCTGATACATGATAAATCATTAGAAAAAAACGAGAAAGTAGATGCAAAAATTGGAAGGGTGAAAAAAAAAAGAAAGAAAATCGGAGTTACGTTCCCTTTGTTTATAAAGGTTATAATTAAACTAGTTGTTATAGAATTATTCAACGGAGGGGAGCCCAAAATCTGCGAGACAGCTGCTCTATTCAGGGAGAGTGGTATCTTCCAGTTCACCATAATAAATTTGCTCATATGCATATTTCGGATCTGGAATTAATTAGTGTGGTGAAATTCTTAAATCTAAAAAGAATATGTCGCATTTCATAGATCTATTTACATGTGGCATGGATTTCTCTACGATTCGGCGCTTGATCGTACGTGGTATGAAGTTAGTCTTAAAACCCTATACGTGGCTAGCCAACTAACTTAGTGGCTTTAGTTTTGTCGATATGCCGGAAAGAAAATAGGTGGTTTGCATGGTCTTTTGAAATCGCTATCGTATAAAGCGATATAATTTTTTTTCAGTTACGTTGTCTTGAAATGTTAGTGTGACGTCTGCTTCATACAGACTAGAGTTTATCATATACGACTGGTCAAATGAGCACGCTTCAGGATCTAAGCAGTTACAATTGGGTGTGGTCTCTTGGTAATGCTAACGAGTGATAAAGTTCTTCATATTCAGGCACCAGCTGCATGATATTTTAATCGAGCGTTTTTTAAAAGTCATCCTGAATGAGGATCATTGTTTCTCGTAAATATCTGTAAATAATTTTTTTGCTTGAATCATCCTTTTAACGTTCACTTTTAACGCCTACTTTATTAGAAACAAGCGATTTCTGGCGATTTCCCCATGACCAAACATGTATTCACAGAAGACTGGACACCGCTTGCACGATGTCATTTGCATAAGTTTATCACACGACGCCAAGGCAAAGACACAGTGATACACACATACATACACACACATAAACATACATACATACATACATACATACATACATACATATATACAAATATGTATATATGTAGATAAATGAATAAATAGAATAATAGAATAGAGTTTTAGGAAAATAAGAAGATTATCGCTTATATATATATATATATATATATACATATATATACATAATATATATATATATACATATATATATATATGTACACATACACATACACACACACATATATACATACACACATATATATATATATATACAAATACACATACACATACATGCCAACACGCGAGCACACGCACACATATGTCTACACATATATATAAAAAAATATACACACCCATACACACCCACATATATATACACATATATATACATATTTTTTCTCTCCTCATCTTCCTCCCTTATTTTATTTTATTTTTATTTTGACCGGCTTCAGAGTCATAAAAGGTATATATATTATACCTTTTATGACTCTGAAGCGGTCCAAATAAAAAATAATAAAAAATAAGGGAGGAAGATGAGGAGGAAAAAGAAAAAAATTGTATATATATGTATATATATGTGTATATATATGTGGGTGTGTATGGGTGTGTATGGGTGTGTATATTTTATATATATATATGTGTAGACATATGTGTGCGTGTGCTCGCGTGTTGGCATGTATGTGTATGTGTATTTGTATATATATATATATGTGTATGTATATATGTGTGTGTTATGTATGTGTATGTGTACATATATATATATATGTATATATATATATGTGTAATTATATATATATATATATATATATTATATATATATATATATTATATATATATATATATATAAAGCGATAGTCTTCTTATTTACCTAAAACTCTATTCTATTATTCTATTTATTCATTTATCTACTTTATCACTGATCCTTTTGACCACTCCCCTAAGAAAGACAGTTTGTGCCCTGCTTACCCCAAAAAAGTCCCCCACCACCACCCCGTTAAATCTGCCTAAATGTATAAATGCCAGAACTTACTTTGACAGCAAGCTTCCTGATGATTTCATTTGAATGAAACAGTTCTATTCCTGTAGAAGCTCCTTCTATAAAATAATATATATATATATTATAGCTACTGTATAATAGAACCAAATAATTGAAAGTGTTTACTTGTATAGCTTCCTGCTATGAATATCAGTCGCTGATGATTGCATGAAACCTACGGTCGTAACGTATAAAATTAAGATATTTAGGAATTATAGTTTGCATATGTAATAGATGATATTAAGATAATTCTAGACATTGTGTATTTAGGTATCGAGTAGTACTATATATTGAACGAAAGAAAAATATACATACATACAATTCCTTACATACATACAATTCTAGCCATCAATCCTTGTGTGTGTAGATAATATATATATATATATTTATATATGTGTGTGTGTGTATGTGTGTGTTTGTGTGAGTACATGTTTATGCACCTAACACTCTACACATATATACGTACATATATACATAGATAGATATATATATATATTTGTGTGTATATATATATATATATATACATACATATACATATACATATAAACGCATACGCACACACATGTGTATATGTATATATATATATATACATATATATATATATATATATATATATGTATATATATATATATATATATATGCATATACACATATATACATATGTATATATGCATACATATATATGCATATATGTGTGTGTATAAATATATACATATATGTATATGTGTATTTAAGTGTATGTATACATGTGCATATATGTACATATGTATATATGTATATACATATATATGTATGCATGTATATGTATAGATGCGTATATATATATATATATTATATATATATATATATTATATATATTATATAACCATGCGTGGTGGGGAGTATGTATGCATATGCCAAATCATACGACACCACGACAAAACAAAGTGAACCACGAAGACACTCAAGAAAACACCAAATCACATCAGCACCAGTCAACATCAGGACAGATCATACAAAAACGCAACAGGCCACATACACCACGTCTTATCACACGACCATATCACACACACCACACCGAACCGAACCGAACCGAACCGAGCCGAACGAACGAAATGATACCAGATAAAAGCAAAACGACAAAATACAACAAAACAAAATAAAAAAAACAAATATCCAGATCAGATCAGATCATACAAAACCAGACAAATCAGACAAGTTTTGGCCGGTCTAAACCAGACTAGTTCATACTGAACAGCGTGAAATGTGGAAAACTTAGAATACTTTAGAGTAAGCTGTATTCAATGTTAAAAACTGTCGCATAGATAATGGCTTGTTTACTGTACAATATAATGCTTTCAAGTGGTGCAAGGCTGTCATGTGTATGGCGGGAGTTGGGAAATAAGACATACATATATATATATATATTTATATATATATATACATATAGTATACGGTATATAGTAAATAGTAAAGAGACGCAACACAGCAGATGTAAATACACAGAACGTTGAGACTAAGTGTGCGATTACTTTTAGTTTTGTTCTTTATGATGTTATCTTGAAAATTTTTTTGTTCTTGTCATTGCTATTGCTATTGTTGTTATTGTTGTTGCTGTTCTTGTTGTTCTTGTTTTTGTTGCTGTTATTGTAATAGTGTTGGTACTGGTAGTGTTAGTGGTGGCGGTTGCGGTTGCGGTGTTGTGGTTGTGGTTGTGATGGTGGATGGTTGGAGGGAGTTTATATATATAGTGCTCTTGGTGTATTTGTTGGTTGTTTTTTTTTTTAGTTACATTTTGTAATGCTGTTGTCGTTAGATTGTTCGTTGTGTGTGTGTGTGTATGTGCGCGTGTGTGTATGTGTGTGTGTGAGTGTGTGTGTGTGTGTGTGTGTGTGTGTGTGTATCGTTTGGAAACATGGTTAGATGAATATATATTTGTATGTGTGTGTGTGTGTTGTTTATAAGTATGGTTAGATGAATATATGTGTGTGTATGTGTGTGAGTAGAGTATGTGTGGGTGTGTGTCTGTCTGTGTAGGCGTAAGTATGGTTGTGCAGTTAAGAAACTCACTTTACAACCACGCCGCTTCATGTTCAGCCCCACTGCGCAACTATAAACCCGAGC
Source organism: Octopus sinensis (assembly GCF_006345805.1). Lineage (NCBI taxonomy): Eukaryota > Metazoa > Mollusca > Cephalopoda > Octopoda > Octopodidae > Octopus > Octopus sinensis. The sequence goes on along the minus strand of NC_043005.1, from coordinate 51,669,260 downwards.
GGACCAATACGTCGAGAGGAAATTTGGTAGACGGAAACTGCATGGAAGCTCGTCATGTGTGTGTGTGTGTAAGCGTGCGTACGAGCGTACGCGTGTGCGTACGTGCACGCGCGATTGTGCGTGTGTCATTATCCCTTACACAACCAACAATTGTCAACCAGCGTTGGGCTTTTTACAAACCTCTAACAGCGAGTGAAACTGATCGGCTAAGTACCAGACTTTTAAAAAAATAAGTGCTGGGCTTGATATGTTCGGGTGAACCACCTAAAGCAGTACTTCAACATTAGTTCAAATTCCACCCAGGTGCCTAACCATTCAACACTTAGCGGAGCGAGTAATTCAAATTCTCAAAATAATGCCAGGTCCAGTATATGGTTCTGTGCAAAACCCAAAGATGTATGTCTCCAGATGATACATCATGTACTCGTTTGACTTTATACGTATATAGCTTCATATACTCATAAAGATGGGTATATACATACACACACACATGCACAAACATACATACATACACACAGACGCGCACGCGCAGACAGACACACAGGTATATATGCGAAAAGAATTACATAATTTCTTCACTCGGCAGCTATTACAGGACGCTCGGAATGATGTAATTATCGTAAAATTCATAATTTGCAGATGAAATGAGTAAAATGTCTTGGGTATGTAACCCGTAAATAAGCACACAGAGATATTGCTAGAACTTCGGGTTCCTCCTCAAAAGAAAATTGGTAAAATCCAAAAGTTCTCGCCCACTATCTATTTACATATATGTGTGGATATATACATATGTGGAGGCGCAATGGCCCAGTGGTTAGGGCAGCGGACTCGCGGTTTCGATTTCCAGACCGGGCGTTGTGAGTGTTTATTGAGCGAAAACATCTAAAGCTCCACGAGGCTCCGGCAGGGATGGTGGTGATCCCTGCTGTACTCTTTCACCACAACTTTCTCTCACTCTTACTTCCTGTTTCTGTTGTACCTGTATTTCAAAGGGCCGGCCTTGTCACTCTCTGTGTCACGCTGAATATCCCCGAGAACTACGTTAAGGGTACACGTGTCTGTGGAGTGCTCAGCCACTTACACGTTAAATTCACGAGCAGGCTGTTCCGTTGATCGGATCAACCGGAACCCTCATCGTCGTAACCGACGGAGTGCTTCCATATACATATATGTGTGAATACATACATACGAGCAAAACGCCCCCGGCCAATGGACGGTGCTGCAGTCAAACTTTTAAACCAAATTTTCTCAAAACAACTTGTCCGACCTTCCCATAGGCCTCCCCTTTGAGAAACACTGATTTAACCTAAATTTGAGAAACCAGCAAAAGAAGAAATAAAGATAGACTTTTTTCTATTCCAAGAAAAACGATTTTACAAATGCACGTTCCCACGGCTTTATTGATCGCATTCTCACCTGGAATAGATTTTTGCAATTTTTTCAAGACTTATACACGCCCTGATACCGTCGGTATCTACATATCAAATTTGAGCGCAATCGGATGGAGGATGCCCGAGATCCTAGAAGACACATACACAGGCAGACAGAACGGGTTTTATATAATAGATGTGTGGATTTACACATGTGAGTGCGTGTGTGTGTAAATGCGTTGTTTTACGCACGGGAGAGGAGAAAAGTGCATGTAGGTGTTCCGGTTTCCATGAGCAAATACGAGTATACATATGAATATATATGGATAAAGTTAGTCATTATTCTTCACCTTTTCATTATTACAAGTTATTATTTCATTCACAGGTAATTTATTCATATTACACGTTTCTGCTGCCATCTTTCGTTGACTTTTATGGGCTGTCGCTGTGCCGGATTTTCATATTTACAAACATGACTTCAGTTTTCGAAAATGCAATACTCAGAACGATACTTCCAGCTATTTTGATCAATAGGCGTATGTATATGAACATACACATATTTGTATATATGAATATGCAGTTTTTTAAATTTTCCAATCAACCTGCACAAACAATTTCTTTATAATGATCATATGTATGTGTTGCATATTAGCTCACTCCCTCGATCAAATAGACTTTGCCTAAACAGATGTATATAGTAGTCCCAGAGCAAGGTGAGTTGAATGTCTACGAATCGAAATCAACACCGTAACCACTAGACTGCAACACCCTAAACACTAGACCGTGTACCCTCACGCGAACGTGCGTGTGTTCTCCTGGGGTAAAAATAGTAGAGACATCGTTGTGTATGGAACAGCCATGTTGAAGTGACAACAAACAACTATGTATATATATATATATGTATGTATACATATATATATATATATAAACAAATTCAAAGTGCGATAAAATAAAATTAATTATTTTCGCTGGTGTTTCTAGCACCGGCCATATATTATTCATATATAAGTAGATTAAAGGCGAAGTACGTACTAGAAACACAGAAGCTTGATAAATTTAGTGAAATGAAGATAAAAACTTTTACTAACTCTGTTCATCTTAGACTGCAGTTTCGCCTTGTTCAGCAAAAAAATATATTTATTTGCTCAGGTAGGCTCTTCGGTAAGATTCCTGTTATTATGAAGGGCAACTCGATAGACACATGTGCGTCTAATAATTTGCTCTTTCTAACTAATCAGATCACTGCGCAGACGCAGAACGAACCCGACAAAATAGGGATTTCTGGTATATAGTCTAACGCTCAAAATTTATCGAGAAATATGTAAACAAATTCAAAATGCGATAAAATAAAATTAATTATTTTCGCTGGTGTTTCTAGCACCGGCCATATATTATTCATATATAAGTAGATTAAAGGCGAAGTACGTACTAGAAACACAGAAGCTTGATAAATTTAGTGAAATGAAGATAAAAACTTTTACTAACTCTGTTCATCTTAGACTGCAGTTTCGCCTTGTTCAGCAAAAAAATATATTTATTTACTCAGGTAGGCTCTTCGGTAAGATTCCTGTTATTATGAAGGGCAACTCGATAGACACATGTCCGTCTAATAATTTGCTCTTTCTAACTAATCAGATCACTGCGCAGACGCAGAACGAACCCGACAAAATAGGGATTTCTGGTATATAGTCTAACGCTCAAAGTTTATCGAGAAATATGTAAACAAATTCAAAATGCGATAAAATAAAATTAATTATTTTCGCTGGTGTTTCTAGCACCGGCTATATATTATTCATATATAAGTAGATTAAAGGCGAAGTACGTACTAGAAACACAGAAGCTTGATAAATTTAGTGAAATGAAGATAAAAACTTTTACTAACTCTGTTCATCTTAGACTGCAGTTTCGCCTTGTTCAGCAAAAAAATATAATATTTATTTACTCAGGTAGGCTCTTCGGTAAGATTCCTGTTATTATGAAGGGCAACTCGATAGACACATGTGCGTCTAATAATTTGCTCTTTCTAACTAATCAGATCACTGCGCAGACGCAGAACGAACCCGACAAAATAGGGATTTCTGGTATATAGTCTAACGCTCAAAATTTATCGAGAAATATGTAAACAAATTCAAAATGCGATAAAATAAAATTAATTATTTTCGCTGGTGTTTCTAGCACCGGCCATATATTATTCATATATAAGTAGATTAAAGGCGAAGTACGTACTAGAAACACAGAAGCTTGATAAATTTAGTGAAATGAAGATAAAAACTTTTACTAACTCTGTTCATCTTAGACTGCAGTTTCGCCTTGTTCAGCAAAAAAATATATTTATTTACTCAGGTAGGCTCTTCGGTAAGATTCCTGTTATTATGAAGGGCAACTCGATAGACACATGTCCGTCTAATAATTTGCTCTTTCTAACTAATCAGATCACTGCGCAGACGCAGAACGAACCCGACAAAATAGGGATTTCTGGTATATAGTCTAACGCTCAAAGTTTATCGAGAAATATGTAAACAAATTCAAAATGCGATAAAATAAAATTAATTATTTTCGCTGGTGTTCTAGCACCGGCTATATATTATTCATATATAAGTAGATTAAAGGCGAAGTACGTACTAGAAACACAGAAGCTTGATAAATTAGTGAAATGAAGATAAAAACTTTTACTAACTCTGTTCATCTTAGACTGCAGTTTCGCCTTGTTCAGCAAAAAAATATAATATTTATTTACTCAGGTAGGCTCTTCGGTAAGATTCCTGTTATTATGAAGGGCAACTCGATAGACACATGTGCGTCTAATAATTTGCTCTTTCTAACTAATCAGATCACTGCGCAGACGCAGAACGAACCCGACAAAATAGGGATTTCTGGTATATAGTCTAACGCTCAAAATTTATCGAGAAATATGTAAACAAATTCAAAATGCGATAAAATAAAATTAATTATTTTCGCTGGTGTTTCTAGCACCGGCTATATATTATTCATATATAAGTAGATTAAAGGCGAAGTACGTACTAGAAACACAGAAGCTTGATAAATTTAGTGAAGTGAAGATAAAAACTTTTACTAACTCTGTTCATCTTAGACTGCAGTTTCGCCTTGTTCAGCAAAAAAATATAATATTTATTTGCTCAGGTAGGCTCTTCGGTAAGATTCCTGTTATTATGAAGGGCAACTCGATAGACACATGTGCGTCTAATAATTTGCTCTTTCTAACTAATCAGATCACTGCGCAGACGCAGAACGAACCCGACAAAATAGGGATTCTGGTATATAGTCTAACGCTCAAAATTTATCGAGAAATATGTAACAAATTCAAAATGCGATAAAATAAAATTAATTATTTTCGCTGGTGTTTCTAGCACCGGCTATATATTATTCATATATAAGTAGATTAAAGGCGAAGTACGTACTAGAAACACAGAAGCTTGATAAATTTAGTGAAATGAAGATAAGAACTTTTACTAACTCTGTTCATCTTAGACTGCAGTTCGCCTTGTTCAGCAAAAAAATATAATATTTATTTACTCAGGTAGGCTCTTCGGTAAGATTCCTGTTATTATGAAGGGCAACTCGATAGACACATGTGCGTCTAATAATTTGCTCTTTCTAACTAATCAGATCACTGCGCAGACGCAGAACGAACCCGACAAAATAGGGATTTCTGGTATATAGTCTAACGCTCAAAATTTATCGAGAAATATGTAAACAAATTCAAAATGCGATAAAATAAAATTAATTATTTTCGCTGGTGTTTCTAGCACCGGCTATATATTATTCATATATAAGTAGATTAAAGGCGAAGTACGTACTAGAAACACAGAAGCTTGATAAATTTAGTGAAATGAAGATAAAAACTTTTACTAACTCTGTTCATCTTAGACTGCAGTTTCGCCTTGTTCAGCAAAAAAATATATTTATTTGCTCAGGTAGGCTCTTCGGTAAGATTCCTGTTATTATGAAGGGCAACTCGATAGACACATGTGCGTCTAATAATTTGCTCTTTCTAACTAATCAGATCACTGCGCAGACGCAGAACGAACCCGACAAAATAGGGATTTCTGGTATATAGTCTAACGCTCAAAATTTATCGAGAAATATGTAAACAAATTCAAAATGCGATAAAATAAAATTAATTATTTTCGCTGGTGTTTCTAGCACCGGCCATATATTATTCATATATAAGTAGATTAAAGGCGAAGTACGTACTAGAAACACAGAAGCTTGATAAATTTAGTGAAATGAAGATAAAAACTTTTACTAACTCTGTTCATCTTAGACTGCAGTTTCGCCTTGTTCAGCAAAAAAATATATTTATTTGCTCAGGTAGGCTCTTCGGTAAGATTCCTGTTATTATGAAGGGCAACTCGATAGACACATGTGCGTCTAATAATTTGCTCTTTCTAACTAATCAGATCACTGCGCAGACGCAGAACGAACCCGACAAAATAGGGATTTCTGGTATATAGTCTAACGCTCAAAATTTATCGAGAAATATGTAACAAATTCAAAATGCGATAAAATAAAATTAATTATTTTCGCTGGTGTTTCTAGCACCGGCCATATATTATTCATATATAAGTAGATTAAAGGCGAAGTACGTACTAGAAACACAGAAGCTTGATAAATTTAGTGAAATGAAGATAAAAACTTTTACTAACTCTGTTCATCTTAGACTGCAGTTTCGCCTTGTTCAGCAAAAAAATATAATATTTATTTACTCAGGTAGGCTCTTCGGTAAGATTCCTGTTATTATGAAGGGCAACTCGATAGACACATGTGCGTCTAATAATTTGCTCTTTCTAACTAATCAGATCACTGCGCAGACGCAGAACGAACCCGACAAAATAGGGATTTCTGGTATATAGTCTAACGCTCAAAATTTATCGAGAAATATGTAAACAATTCAAAATGCGATAAAATAAAATTAATTATTTTCGCTGGTGTTTCTAGCACCGGCTATATATTATTCATATATAAGTAGATTAAAGGCGAAGTACGTACTAGAAACACAGAAGCTTGATAAATTTAGTGAAGTGAAGATAAAAACTTTTACTAACTCTGTTCATCTTAGACTGCAGTTTCGCCTTGTTCAGCAAAAAAATATAATATTTATTTGCTCAGGTAGGCTCTTCCGTAAGATTCCTGTTATTATGAAGGGCAACTCGATAGACACATGTGCGTCTAATAATTTGCTCTTTCTAACTAATCAGATCACTGCGCAGACGCAGAACGAACCCGACAAAATAGGGATTTCTGGTATATAGTCTAACGCTCAAAATTTATCGAGAAATATGTAAACAAATTCAAAATGCGATAAAATAAAATTAATTATTTTCGCTGGTGTTTCTAGCACCGGCCATATATTATTCATATATAAGTAGATTAAAGGCGAAGTACGTACTAGAAACACAGAAGCTTGATAAATTTAGTGAAATGAAGATAAAAACTTTTACTAACTCTGTTCATCTTAGACTGCAGTTTCGCCTTGTTCAGCAAAAAAATATATTTATTTGCTCAGGTAGGCTCTTCGGTAAGATTCCTGTTATTATGAAGGGCAACTCGATAGACACATGTGCGTCTAATAATTTGCTCTTTCTAACTAATCAGATCACTGCGCAGACGCAGAACGAACCCGACAAAATAGGGATTTCTGGTATATAGTCTAACGCTCAAAATTTATCGAGAAATATGTAAACAAATTCAAAATGCGATAAAATAAAATTAATTATTTTCGCTGGTGTTTCTAGCACCGGCTATATATTATTCATATATAAGTAGATTAAAGGCGAAGTACGTACTAGAAACACAGAAGCTTGATAAATTTAGTGAAATGAAGATAAAAACTTTTACTAACTCTGTTCATCTTAGACTGCAGTTTCGCCTTGTTCAGCAAAAAAATATATTTATTTGCTCAGGTAGGCTCTTCGGTAAGATTCCTGTTATTATGAAGGGCAACTCGATAGACACATGTGCGTCTAATAATTTGCTCTTTCTAACTAATCAGATCACTGCGCAGACGCAGAACGAACCCGACAAAATAGGGATTTCTGGTATATAGTCTAACGCTCAAAATTTATCGAGAAATATGTAAACAAATTCAAAATGCGATAAAATAAAATTAATTATTTTCGCTGGTGTTTCTAGCACCGGCCATATATTATTCATATATAAGTAGATTAAAGGCGAAGTACGTACTAGAAACACAGAAGCTTGATAAATTTAGTGAAATGAAGATAAAAACTTTTACTAACTCTGTTCATCTTAGACTGCAGTTTCGCCTTGTTCAGCAAAAAAATATAATATTTATTTACTCAGGTAGGCTCTTCGGTAAGATTCCTGTATTATGAAGGGCAACTCGATAGACACATGTGCGTCTAATAATTTGCTCTTTCTAACTAATCAGATCACTGCGCAGACGCAGAACGAACCCGACAAAATAGGGATTTCTGGTATATAGTCTAAC